>NC_079290.1:74180716-74463216 GCF_023638135.1 Falco biarmicus
TTCTTTGGGATATGAAAGATACAGGTTTGAATTCATCTGAAAAGAAGTGGTGAAACCTGCTTTGCATGTTGTAGGTGACCATAACTATGGAAAACAAAGCAGCAGTACCACTACTTCATGCCTTTCTGTTTGCAGAGACAGCAACGGTAACTCCTGTGTTTTGCTGGGAATAATATGCTTCAGGAACATGTGCTCCAAATAACCAACAGGATCAGGCATATCAAGGGTGGCTGAGCCTGCTCAAGGTCCCTGAGCAGTAGCCAACCTCATATTAGTGGTATCACACTTCTATTCATATACGGAATAACTAGGTAATTAGGTAACTTACAACCTTTAAGGTCACCCGTTACAGTAAATATTGGTCTTAATGGCACCTGAAAGAAGTCTTCAGGTGGTGACAAATTCATCCACAAAGACATAGTAGTCTCTTGCTAAGTCCTGCTTTAGGTATCTAAAACTTTTAGACTTTTTTTTCTATCTTTTCATAGAAATTGGCTGTGAAATTCTTGTTAATGAGAACAAATATACTCCAAGTATTCCTCCAATTGAATTGCAATTTACGAGCCTACTTGTGTAGGTGGGAAATATGCCTTTCTGTTGACATTTAGTCATGCCTTGAAGCAGGGCTTCAGAGTTCTTAAAACCATGCCAGTTACACAAGTTAGCAGATGATAGTTGTTTTCATCACCACAGGGTGGTTACAGAAGCTAGTAAGAAAAGTATAAGCAGACACTTTTATTTATTATTTACATATTATCAAAGTGAAGGAAGCCTCTTTTAATTTAAGAGAGCTATGAAAAAAACCTATAGAAAAGCAGCTTTGCTCTTGGTATTAGATAAACTGTAATTTTTGATTGTACATAATGATAAATTAGGTGGCTGGTCTCAGTCTGATTTACAAGAGATTCTTCTGAAGTGATAAATGCCTATCAGCCTGCAGTGTTACACTGTAAAACAGAAGGATCTGAACATACTTGACCAAGCAAGTGTTTTGTTTCTAATAGATAATTTAAATGACACGATATAGAGACATTTTAAATCAGTTAAGAGTAGTGAAGCCACTGTGATATATATAAGAAAAGGTGTTTTATTTTAAGACTGACAAGTCTGGAAACAGAAGTTAACAAAAAGCCACAAGTCATTCTTGTGACAAGTGCGTGAAATCTAAAGAACAGATTCCATATGGTATCATATTTCAAGTTGTATGTCAATGACTTCATCAGAAAGTTATACCCTTCCAGTAGGAGAAATGATACCTTTGAAAACATGTGTGGCTGCATGTAAAAAGTAAGCTCTCCCTGTCTTTGCAGTGAGCCAAGGCACTTTCTGCTGAACAGGCAGACAGAAGAGAAAGAACAGATGTAATTATCAATCATACACTGTCATTAGCCCAGCTCTCAGGATCTGCAGAAGAGCAGAGTCTATACTGGTCAGTTACTGGTGCAGACTGTTGCTGCCTTCGTTACAGATTTCTTGTCTGCTGTTTACACTCCAACATAGTGAGGGCAGGATTAATCTAAATGTCTGACAGTTTAGGCATGAGGACGGCTGCCAAGTCCATATGCATTTGTTGCCACTTGGACATCTCATGCCAATGGCACAATTGAGATGGGCTGAGCCACAGAAATTACACACATCAGTGTAAACACTAATCCACATCCTGTCCAAATTATTCTGGCTTCTTCTCTTTGGCACAGTGGATCTGCAGAGTTCAGATCCACTCCTTCTGCAAACACAGAATAGTCACCTAGTGTGGAAATGAGGCTTCATACCACTCTTCAGATGAATCTAAATCCACATCTCTAAGATCCCAAAGGAGTGTGTTAATAGGAGACAGAGTTACAGCAAATACTTAGTTCATTGTTTCTCCCCTGAGCTATTTCTGCTGTAGGAAAACATTCGCATCTATGCTCATATACTACAATGTTGTGGATAATTACATATTGCTGAAGATAAAGTTGTTCCTAAAAAGACAAAAGCTCAAAGTGCCTTCCTGCAGAAGTTAAAAAACTAATGCTAGTATTTTAAGAGGTGCTTAAGTTCAGCATCTGTATTTATTTCCGTTCTGGATGGTAATGAGAGAAGCTGCTAATTAGAACTATTGAGACTGATTAGATTACTGAGCTTTTTAAATGTGGATTAACAGATATGGGGTTATTAATCTCTAAACATAGATTAATGAAACTGAATGTCCTCATCTGTATTTTAAAATATAGTCTTGAATCACTTGTTTGAAGTCACCTTTTTTCTCTGTTTTTGTGTTTTTTGAATCCAGATGATTTCCTGTAGACACTGTAGCTCCTTAATATATTAATTGGGCCATTCTTATGTATAGTTTTGTTTTAAGTAGGAGCAGTGTTTACTATGCCATTTATATGTGTAGCCTGTAGAACTTGTATCACACAAACAGAAGGAAAGGCACCCATTTCATTTCAGTTCCTTCAAGGAAGCTTCAAGGAAACACGAGCAACCAGATCCAAAGAGCTGCTCCTGCATCCCAAGATTTAAAAAGCAGTAGAAATAGCCTGTTACCAAAGGCAATCACCAGTGCTCCAAGATTAAAAACTAATGGGGGAAACACTTGCTAGAAGTTCCTCAGCCTGAGTGACTTAGTGATGTCCTTGGAGAAAACCATAAGTAACAGCTGTGAACATTACCATACTTTTAGTTGTCTACTGATGAAAAATTTTATTTCTGCAACTTTGCATTGACATTGCAGAACAAATTTCTTCATCTTCGACTTTGTCCTCCAGTAGTAAATGTGAAGGCAAAATGTTTTGACAGGAAGAGGGATAATCTGTTCCTTTGGAAATAGTGAATTGACCTATTGCTAGCCTGCTTGCTTCAAATGTATATTATCTGCTTACATCTGTGATGGGTAACCATCATAAACCAATAGGGAGATAAGTAAGTGGTCAGTAAAAATAATACGCATATTACTTCACATAATGCCACTTTCTTCCAAGTAGACTCATAGGTCAGGAAGGCCTGCAGGATTATAAAGGGCTCTGAATTCTCCTTTCCAGAAAAAAGAGAATCCATTTGGCAGCTCTGAATTCAAAGCTTTTGGAATCAAAAAGGGGAAAAAAGAATTCAAACACATTTCTACGAGATTGTGTCCTGCACAAGCATCTAACTGCCAGACTTGCACAGACAGTTAAAATATTTGCACAACTGAAAAAGAAGCTGTAATAGCTCTACTTAACTAGAGAACAGCTTCTGTATTAGTAATAATCAGTAAGCTCAGGTACTTATATCATTTACTAACCAGAACAATCCTGACCGCCAAAGGCCTAAATCTTATCTTGAGGGCTCTGCTTGAAGGATGCGAGGTTCTGGCTTTCTTCTTTAACCACAGGGATATTTCCAAAGTTTAAATCCTGATAAAACTGCATGGTGAACCATGGTTCTTATTAAAACATAACTCTTCCAGGGGACTATACCTCTAAACAACAAATATATCTAATGTAAATGAAATAGACACGACACTTAATTTTATTTTAAAATTGCCTGACTTGCTTCATGGCATTCATTTCAGTGGTTTCCAAACCACAGCCTGAGAAGCCTCTTAAAGCTATCAGACAGGATTCTGTTCCAGTAAAGCTTTTAATCCTTATGTATCAAATAGACAAATTCTCAATGCCAAAAGACATCACAAACTGGACATACAGTAAAACTGTATTCTAGTGAATCTATGTTTTATTGCTGAATATTAATTTCAATATAGAAAGCTATATATATAAATATATGTATGTGTTTATACACAATGCACAATTTTTAATATGTATAAATAAATACGTAGGTTATATATATTTATATATAGTAAACACTGGGTTAATGTTGGCATGAATCATCATATGTTTGTAACAGAAGGTACATACAAAGATCTAGGAAAGTTTCAAGGCATGATCTTCAGTAAAACAAACCCAAAGAAAATCTGTAATCATAACTGTTTTCTCTAGACTGTTGTGAGATTTTGTGCTTTCCAGGTGTGAGACGGCTGCTGTTGAGAAATGCTTCAATACCAAGTGTTTTGTCATTTGCCTCCTTTCCTTTGGAGTGAGCACAGCAGAAGGTGTCCAGCGTCTCAAGTGGAGTTTTACAACAACAGAAAAGAATAACCTAGAAGTTAACTTTTTAAAAGGTGCAAAAGGAGGTCCTGCCCAGCTGCTGTGGGTCCCATCCAGCAACAATCCCCCGCATCTTTTTTTGATTGGGAAAACACCAAATATTCCCTGGGGTCTGCTAGAAAGTCACCTTCTATCTGTTACTACTGATGCTCAGCTCCTCGTGCTCCTCACAGCACGTCTCTTACACTGCACCCTTGCTGCAGGTGTGCTGCTTGCTATGTTTCTGCCCCATTGCCAGTTTTACCAGGTGCTCCAAAAGCAGGGCCCAGCTGTGTGCGTTTGATGTGACTCTGGAGAAGAGCAATCTCCCCTCCAGCCACAAGCTTCCCTCAGACGCAGGATGCAGACCCAGGACAAATCACAGATGCGGGTATGCCCTGGCTGCTTAGCTGCAGCTTTTCTGAAGAATCATCATATACAGCAAACTACAAAGAATCAGAGCGTTACAATCCCCCCACCCTTCCACCTCCACTTGCTGATGTATTTGGCGGTGAACTACATTGTAGGAAGGAAATATTTTCTCTTTTCTAGTTTTATTGCTAATGTAATTTTTTCATAATTTAAAAAAATCAGGTTTTTCCCACTTGCACTTTCATCGTTATTTGGTCAGTACTATTTAGTTTTAAATTACATCTTTTTTTAATTTTAAAAGCTTTTATTTAAAATCTTATTTCCTTTCCTGAGAAGAGAGAAGGGAAAAGATTTATTCAACTGATTTCATAAAAAATTATCTTGGTGTTCTTCTTTCTGAGCATGAAAAGCCGGGAAAAAAGTAGTGTTTGGTTTTTTTTTTTCTTATTGTTTTGTTCAAATTTATTTTGGGAGTTTAACATTTTGTTTTGTGGTCATTATTCCCTCTTTATTTTAGCTAGGATTTCTCTTAACTATTTATTTTTACCATTCTTTTCATGTTTCATTGGCAATGGGTGTGTTCCTAGTTCCAAAGTACTTATGGTTATAGTGCAGAAGTCCAGCAGTTTGAATAGCTATAATAGAAACCAACAACCAAATGAAGGATGGTGTAAAAATTTCAAGATTTCTCAATTTTTAAATATTCCACAAACATATTTATCTCATATTTAAAAATATATTTTTTTTTTAATTTGTGAGGACACTCATTAGGGAATGATTAAATCCAAGCTCATTAGTTGGGAAACTTCTGAAACATCCTCTAGTTCTGTTAGTCTACTGGATTTTAGAGTGATCTTTCCCAAGACGTTTCAGAAGCCTTATCTATGATTCCACTTGAAGAAACATCATTCACTCTGCCATGTTTCTTCCCTTCCAAGGCGGAGGTTTTTCCTATCTGTCCAAGATGGTTAACTCATGTCAGGAAAGCACAATGTTTAATGTGGGTTTTAGTAAGCAATGTTAAAGTTAGCTCAAAAAACAAATACTGGAGTTTTTCTAATTTCATCCACTTGTGGATCTAATGAAGTGGATCTCAACAATAGGGTATGAGAATGTATTAACAGTGAAATTCAGTTGCTCTGCGCAAGGAGATGACTTCTTCCAGGATTTTTGTGGGATAGAAGGGTTCTCCATCCATTGATTGGGTTGTCAGTGGAGATAAGTCAAGGAAAGCTGGCTCACCCAGGCACCTCTTGAGTCATGTACTGAAGGAGTTTTAAGCACTAGAATCCCTTTATGTGATTTTTGCATTGGACATAGTGGTATGAGTGTAGTTTAATGTGTCTGTGGTTATTCAGGCAAACCCTCTTCTTTAACAAGTTTTACAAAAAGTAGGGGAAGGAAAGTTGTATCCAGAATTAACTGACTAGCTAAAGTCCATTTCTCATTCATGTGGTCAGAAGATGACCTATTTGATTAAAAAAAAAAAAATCCTCCAAATTTTCAGGTAAGAAAACAAAGGAAGAAAATTGGAATTGCAAATACGGTAATTCCTATTACAAATATAACTTTATCAGACTATGAGCATTTTAAATGGACTATATGTACTTTTTCATGCTGCTGGTGTGGTGCTCATCAACTGTACATAAAAAAGAATTAGGCCTTGATTAAAAACAATGTTTTGTAAATTGTTAAAATAGTATTTGTGAACTCTGTAGGACCAAGTAAATTTAATATCCACCTTTGTAAATCTGAAAATGCATTTCAATACTTTATCCAGACTAGGAGAAATTATCCCACCAAGAAAGAGTTAAATAATTGCCAGTTAAACTGGGAATAAATCCAAGAACTCAGAAGCATGTTTTAGTTGAATCATTTGCTTTGTCTGTGGATAGAATTTGAAAGGAAGTTCTTCACTTAGTTGATTGCCTCTGTGAAGTCTCAAAAGTAGTGCCCAGTGATAAATATGGTAATACTTAGTAATATCTCCTTAGAACTTTATCACAGTGTAGTCCACCCCTCCTAGGATATATTCTACATTTTGTAAATACCTCTAGAAAAATATTTTATTGCGGATTGAAGAATGGGTGAAGACACACATAGAGAGCATATCAACCCAATAATGTACAAATGTGAAAGACCAAGTTTGTTTTACACTGTTATATTTATTATTTTATCTCATTCCTCACTGAGATCTCTAACACTCCCTTTTCAACGAAAAAAAAAAGGGGGGGGGAAGATGATAGCTGCAAATTAGATCATCATACTTCAATTCTGGTCTTCATTTAAGCAGAATGTGAAATATTGCCTTATACTTTCCCACTTAAGTTTAGATTTTTTCCCTTTTTAATTTGTTATTATTTACCTACTGCCCTTCTCACTTTTACTTTTGTAGTGGTAAGTCTTCTGTTCCAGAGAAGCCAAACATTAATGCCATTTTTAGTCATACTGGTATTTAAGAAATCACTTCTCACAAACTTGTACCATGCCACACATCTTTTGAGAGGGGTTACGGGATGTTGATTGTAAAACAGTGCCTCCATTTAAAATGCAAACAAAAAGCCATAAAAAAATTAAAATCTCCAGCAAACCTCTGTCATTTAACAGGAGCTATACAGGGTCGTCCCCCTACTCCCCCCCGCCCCCCCCCCCCAAAAAAAAAAAAATCTAACCCAATCAGGAGAATAAAGAATGACTACTACGTTTGCTAAATATTGAAAATGATGAAAAATGTTGCAAATGCTGTGGCTTAGGTGTATAAGTCAGTGTGAACTTAACACATAAGTTATCCATGACTTCATCCTGAGGTTCTAAGTGCAAAACAGAGGTAACTCATGAAAGATTTTGATTAACTGGGATCTTAATTTCTGAACTGCAACAAGCAAGCATTAGTGCAGATGGCAGTAGCTGAATAAGGAAGAGGAATGACTAAAAATCGACAACTATATTGACTTTTTCTTGAAAAGGTACCATGGATACTCTGTTTAGAGTTTCAGGATGCTGCTTCATACACACATTCTTCATGCACAGAATGCAGTTCGATACAGTGAATGGGTATGTTGTCTCTTCTCCATTTTTGAAGTGTGATCAAAACGCAAAAAACATTCTTGGGAACTTAGGAGCCTGTTTCTTATATAGCAAATGTTTAGAACACAACTTCATCTCTGCATGAGAAAACAACTTCACAGGTGTTTTGATTTTCTTTTTAACTACTCATTTTACTAAAATAGCTGTTCCAGTGAAAATCCAACTTCAAATCAGGTAAGTTTAATACTGCAATTATTAAGTTTTGAAAGTAGAGGTTACATGTATCAGTAAACTAAATGCATTTTCAAGTGTTCATTATTTTATGCGTCATTTTTTGTTCTACTAGCTCCTGTGTCCTGTGATGATTATAAGATACTGGATTTGGCACAGTGTTATGCATTAAAACAATCTTATCCTTAAATAATATGAGTATGTGTATTCTCAGTTAAATTAAGACCTCTGCATATTATTTTAAAAGAATAAAGTAGCCTTAAAATGAATCAAGTATAAGCTTGCTTTAAGTTACTAACTTTTGCTACGCACACAAGAAAGCATTTATAATTTGTAACAATGCATTCTACACTTTTTATTAAAAATTTTTGTAAAAACAAACCAACACCCTTTTTTTAATCTTAAAGAGAGAACTGAACTATTCTGAATAGTACATTAAAAAATCTCACAGACAAAGCTGTGGCTACTTGTGAAGGCTGGAGAGCGGTAGCTCAGCCAGTCTTCTTGCTGTACTACAGCATAATAGAACGTAATAGAAAGCACAGCAGTAAAAGTCAAAGGAAAGAAAAAGTGGATTGTGGATGCATTAAAGTGCAGAAGTTAAGTTTTTTCCCAAGACTGAGTGACTACTTTTTCTTTGTGATTAAGATCATGCAAAAAAGCTCTATGCCATAAATGGAAGGGAGAGCAATATTTCACTAAATTGTTCACTATCTGGGTAGAGCAGTTAATTAACAGATTTTTCAAGAGGTGGACTCACAGCAAAATATCCTTGACAGATAACTGTTCCTAAGAAAGTTGGCTATAAATCATTTATTCAAAACAGTAACTGGAAGTTTTGCTTGTCAGATTTTTAAAAGCAGAGAAGTGTTTCCTTGAACTTTTGCCTGACTTTGGCTGCCAATATATTACTAGCACCTGGGAGAAGCCTCAGGCTCAAACAGTCAGAAACACATGAAGTTCCATTTTGTTTTAATAAGGGTCCCCTTCCTGTATTAGACTTTGTTGTATTATTTAATTTATTTCTACTATTAAAACTAAAAAAATTGAAAATCTGGCTTACTGTCAGAAGACACTTGAACTTAGGTTTATAGTAAAAATCGCTCTCATTATAAAAGGTAGACCAGAATTTACTAGCTTTTCTAATGCTTGTAGAGCCATCCTTGGCTCTGCAAATACTATGAGTAAAACAAAAAAACCACTCCGTTTATGTTAAGAAGAGCTGCATGTGTGAACGTCACTTTATGGAGACAGTATGTATATATTTCTGATTAGAAATATACTTGATTATTATACATGGCTATGCAACCGATCCTGGAAGAGAAATGTCTCTTTTCAGTGCAAAGGAGACTGGAAGATTGATGTACCACCTCTCTACTGTGCTATATTCCTGACTTGAAGGAACAAAGAGGTAAGGTACTTCGTTCTTGAGGCCAGCCCAGGCCACAGCCATTTTGCTGTCCCAGTGTGATGGTGTCATAATATTCTGTGTACTGGTGGTTTACAAAAGTGCTTTTGGACTAACACAAAAGAGGAATAATACAGTACATCTGTGGTATGAATGCATAGAAGAGGTCAACTAACTGAACATCCCTGTATCTAAAACCACAGAAGTTCACTAGAACATGTTTTTTATTTGCTTCCTTTAAGAACTTCAGGAAGGAGATAAAGCAGAAGGAAGTAAAGGGAAAAATATGATCTCATTACTGTAATGCTTCTGACTTAAGGTTTGATTTAATTTCCCATTTAATTCTCTTTGTAACTTCTATTTTATATGAATAATTTACTGCATATCCGCAAATCTTAGGAGTTCAAATCTGAAGGCAAAATTCCTGAAAATCTCATTTTAGAAATAATATGAACTTTTTCAAACTCTTCTACTGATAAATGGCTCCTGTATAACCTTTTGGCTTCTCCAAAAATCTGATTGTTACTGTATCACTAATTTTCATATATACATTGCAAGAAATGAAATTGTGGCTATAAAATTTACTGCCTTTTGCTTATTTTTTCCAATGTTATTTCAATAACTGTTTTACCAAAATGGCCACTATTTCCAACAACTCACAATATTTTAGCCAATCAGAACAATGGAAATACTTATGTTCAGGCAGTTGCAGCATCAGTATTGGTCTGACTGGCCACTGACTCTTGTTTTTTCAATGACATTCAAGTTACAGGCTGCCTCAGGGAAATGGCAGACCTCTTTCTTAAAATTTGCAATTATATATTTGAACTTTCAAGCCTGCCAAAATATGACACAATCACAGTGTACTCTAAGTTCTCAGAATGTATAACAACTGTGTTTTCTTTTGTGGCAGGCCATAGCTGAAAGATTGTAAAGGCTTTTCCATTATAAAGCTTGTAAGAGAGTTCTGCATCATGTGAATGTCACCAGCCTTTAAAAGAAGGAAAAAAACAGGCTGTAATTTTATAGTAGGCAGCCATAAGTATCACCAATGAGGTTGGTTTTAGAATGTAAACTTTATGTACCCTACTTCAGAATGCCCACAGCTGAGTTTCTGTTGGCCTTCATGCAGACCTAGCTGCATAAAAGGATGTTAAACATCTCACTACACATAAGCATCAGCAATAAAATATCATCTGGGATGTATATACTCTCTTGCCAGCAGAGAGACAATATATGATCCTGTGGCTAGTATGGATGCTTGGAAGTCACATACCTTATTTTCTTCCTAGTTAGTACTTTGTATTCTACTGCATAGAGTAGGAGGAAGTTGGTTTCCAAGTATCTAGGGCTGTAGGCCTTGGTGGGAAGGAGAAATAATCTAGGAGATACAATACGACTTTACAGGCTGCACAGTCACATTTGAAGACGTGTATGTACTGTATGCAGAATCAACCACTGGGCTAATACAAGTCTGGCATACCTGTCCAGTATTTGCTAAGTCTTAGCTACAAAATTAAACTTGTTTATAAAATGAGAGGAGGGGAAAGAGGAAGGATGCCTACATGACTGAGACTTATGCTAACAGGAGGACATCTACTCTCTAATGAGTGGTTTTATTGGTCGTATTTTCATTGCTTACAAGAACAATTTCACTGTTGTCTTGAGCTGGCTGCCACGAGTATATCCAGGTGTACACTTCCTCTGCTGACCTCATCAGCTCTTCACAGACCACTTGCCCATGAGAAAAGGACAGCATTAAGGTTTATCAGTGAGTAGAGTTCTGGATGTTGAAAGAAGCTGCACTGAAGTATACTCACTTGAGATAAACCACTGAACTGTTTTGCCTTGTTTTATTCATTGAAGTATCAATGCAATAACTTTGTAGAGTACTAGACTGGAAGTCTTTTAAGCTTTTAAAGCATTTTATGTTTCCTTGGGAACTTGCCCAACCTGACACTTTTAAGGAATTTTTCAGTAACCTGCTGTGGTTTATGCTGGATAAAGCAATTGCTTCCATACACTGAGTTAGTGCTACATCTGAATGTTAGTGTTACATACATCTGAATGTCACTAAACAACAGTCATTCACGTAGCTGCAGCTACAAAACTTTGTGTAAGAAGTGGTGCTGCAATTTTTGACTAAAGTTCATTGGTGTAGAGGCATGATAAAGTAAACTTCACATATCACAAAACCATCACAACTTTTTTCTGTGTTCCAACACAGTTGCCATCAAACTCAAGAGCAGCAAGCGTAAAGGTTCCAACAGGGATGTGATTTATTTATATGACCACATAAATAGGCCTGTTCTGCAGCATGCTTACATTTAACAGTCTTAGCAATGACTGGTACACCTTTCTGTTACACCCTTCTTCCATAGTTTCAAGCCTAGGGCCCCAGGTGTGGGTGTATTGGATCACAACTATGCCTCTCATTGTACTATTTAATTGTCAGCTATTCTTTGCTTTCAGAAAAATGGGAAAAGATATGTGACTTCAAATTGAAGTGATTTCTCAGTTGGATTGCTCACTTCTCATTGTAGCAAATATTTTTTCACAATGATAATAAATTTTTACTAATAGTTCTCCCAGTAATAGAGACAAGCAACATAATTGGTGACATAATTTTCAAAGATTATTCAATCAAAACCCTCTGAAATAAAGAAGCCTCAAACTTTTAATCATAACCTTGCCCTCAGGTTGAGTTGTGTGTCCATGAGGCCTCTAACTCTGTGCCCTGTAGGCCACTGTGTATTATAGCTGTATCCAATCCAGGACTGACAGATGAAAGGATGTTTTATCCTTAGAATAGCATAAATGAAAAGAAGAGAATCAGAGATCTAAAGTAGGCTATCAATCCCACAGCACTAACAATTGTTCACAAAGCCTCCCAGAGGCTATGACTTGTTGGTCAAAATGGGAGTTCACCACAAAGGTGGTGGAAAGTCTGGCATGGTAGCCAGTCTTCCCAGGTATAAGACGGCTTATCCTTGAGTGTTAAGTGAAAGATTCAGGCTCTTTTGCTACAAGAGGGCTAAACATTGTTTATATTTGTATATATATTTAAATTTTGTGTCTCTTGGGTGCAGCCAGGAGCATCTCTTCAGGTAAATCCCCTCTGATTTTTGCAAGAACAATCTATCAGTTTTCTCTTCACAGCTTGTTGGCCATGAGTCATACACCCATGTGGCCAACATGGTAGTCCTAGTGATTGTTTGCAGTCATTCATGAGAAAACAGATTTGGATCTTGCAACTGTGGAGAATCTTTAACAGCA
The DNA here is from genome assembly GCF_023638135.1 of Falco biarmicus. NCBI lineage: Eukaryota > Metazoa > Chordata > Aves > Falconiformes > Falconidae > Falco > Falco biarmicus. The sequence continues at coordinate 74,193,140 of NC_079290.1, forward strand.
AAAGACGTTAATAATCCCTAAAGAAAGGCGTTTGATAGACAGTACAAGTTGAATATTACTACTGAAAAGTGAATCTTGAACAGCAGGTGGATATCCTGGATATACAGTCTGGGTATTTTGGGTGGAGGGGGGTGGGGAAAGAGGGAGAAGAAATAGATTTCCCCATAAGCTGTTTTGCATCAGCCTGCAGAGCAGCCTTTGAAGGCCCTGAAGAAGGAATGTTATGTTTTCTGTAGAACTCTTGTCTGGTAACTCTCTCTCTTACCTTGTTCGTGTATTGCAGGCATGTGAGTGCAGCTCATGTATTAGGATAACTGCTATCATGTCCATGCAATTCTGATGGCAATTCCTGTGAGCTTTGAGCAAGTGGCTGAAGCACAACCAAGAAGTGTCAGAATCTGCTTTCCCACTGTTAGAGGTCGGAGAAGTTTTTCCTCTAAATCCACAGCGAGAAAAGGTTTATATTAGCTATTTCTTGGAAAGGAGTACTCTTTTCAGTCTGTGTGCATGAGTGACCTTTGTCACTGCCCTAGTTTGACTTTACTGAATAGAGGCAAGGAAGCACAATGGAAAGGAAGGGCATCTGAGTGGCTATCTTCAGACCCTCAATAGTAGTCCCCCCTTTAGGAACATAAATATTTTAGCTGCTCTCCATCAGGCCTAATGAAGCCTAGGTCTGCTTTCTGCTTCATTCTCTTTTGCCTCCACCATCCAGGTGGAAGGAACAACACAGATATGGCTACCAGCAGAGGAAAGGACAGGCCCTGCCTGAACAAGGACCCATGTCTGGCACATATTTCAAAATGAAGTTTCATTTTCTAAACACACATGAGTGAAGAAATTAATAAGAACTATTAAGTCCAACACAAAATTTGTGAAAACAAATGATCATAAATTTAACTTTAGAAAATGATAAAAATTTGAAGATCTTAGAACTGAACCCACAAATGGATATCTAATATATCAAAGCATTCAAATGTACCATGGCCTTCTGTGAAGTTTAGGAGCTTCAGAGATTACCAGAGGGGCAGCAATAAGAACTAAAAGAAGATCTGAAAAGCTTTTCTTGCAGGCCTACATTATATTCTCTGCCTTCCTTTCATCACCCCACATTTTGAAACCTGTTAAACCATCCCTGCCCCACAACATGCCCCTTGGGAGAAGAAGCTGGGGGCAGTAGACAGCCATCTTTGCCTTGGAGCAGCACCTGAGACTGCTGCTTTCTCTGGAACATAGCTTGGGGTTGTCTCTCTGCTCTCCAGACCTCTGCCAGCACTTCCCTCTTTCCAGAGTTCTGGTACACACAGCTGGGGTGAACTAAACTTGAGGTAGACCACATAACCATGAAGAGATCTGGCTTCAGGCAGCAGGGAAGGAGAGCTGGAGGCAGCGTGACTTGAATGGCTGGCTATGCCTAGACTAATTCAGAGCTGTCTGATGTGGGTGTGTTCCCAGGCTATTCCTGGGTAAGAAAAGATGGGGGTGAGTTTTCCCCTTCCTCCTGCTCCTGTCCTCCTGCCCCTCCCTATCGCCCCAAAAAAACAAGGTAGGAAAGAGACAGGCATGTCAGCCAGGAGAAAGCTGTTTCATTCTAGTTGGGCCCCACCTCTCAGTCTGGCTATGAGGAAGCTCTTTACATAAGTAGAGGAGAAGGCTCTTATGACCCTCCTCCATCTTGGAAAACTTGTGTCACCCACCTCTGCAGTGAAGACCCAAACTTCAGAACGCTGTTTTTGAGTCTACCAAGTTCTGTAAGCCTCTCTGCATCCCGTGACATGGGATGTCAGCTGTTTAGCTGCTAGCAGCTTCTAAATTGAGCTAATAAATATCACTTTGCCACAGCAAGACAAGAAAGTCTAAGTGCATCATCTCTGGTGTAGCCTCAATGCTCCCCTGATGAGTTTTAGTAATTAACAAGAAACAAGATTTTGGGTTTTTGAAATTTGTCACTTAGGTTCTCAGGAAAAGATTCATGAAGTCCAGTTAACACCTCCCAGAAGTACTTTTCATTAAGACCTTGTATCCATTCTCTTTCTTGATAGTTTCCTTTCTAAAACAAAGGTTTTATTTTGCAGAACTAGTTCATGTTTCAGATGCATCCATGCTAGACCTTTATAAATTTCTGGGTATTTTCTGAGATTCCCTGGCCTGTCTTGCTTTTTCATTAATCTTGCATTTCCCCTCCTGTAGAACACAAGTCTCCTGCTAGATGCAAAGTTATTGTAGACTTTGTATGATATATACAAGACAGGTCAAATGACCAGTATTTTTTAAATTTATAAAAGTTTTTTTCCTGAAATATTTGAATTATGCATATAGTCAGATTGGAAAGTCCAATGCAAAAGCTTGCTGGAGCAAAAAATCCCCTATATCTCTAAGTGGTAATGAGCAAGAAATGAACAATTATTTCAAACCACAAATTTGCTTGGTCAGCCAAGAATCTAGAGAAATGCTAATTGTGAAAATACAATGAAGTGAAAACTTTTTCCCCTTTGTTGTTGGTTCTCTGGGTGATTATTCTTTCTACAGTGCTATAAAAGATCCTACCACCACTTGTAAACCAACATGAAGTTGTAGGACAGCTAAATGTTGCTCACTTGAAATTTTTTTCCATTTAAGAAAGAAATAAAACAATTATATAGAAATATACATTGTGAGGCTGTCACAGTGAGGTCTCATGCATCAACAGCTTTTACACAACTATATGCTCTAATATGCACTGAAACTGAGTAGTTGCCATGGTAACTGTCACATCAAATGTATCTTATCAGTGCAGACACCTAAAAATCAAGCATTTGTGCGATCATTAATATTACTTACATTGAGATTGTGACAATAGGTTGGTTTTACATTCTTTCAAATATTGATTTACATATTGTGGAGAAGAACATTTTTCTCTGCAGTATCATTTTGATTTTAATTTCTTCAGTATATTACAACAGCAAAAATTAGTTTTGGGATTCAAAATTCTATCAGAGTTCACTGACAGTGAACTGTAGTAGTTTAGGTTTATGTGATCGAGTTACAGACACAGTGAACATGAAAGAACACCTTGGTTTTAAAATCCTACAGTGAAAATACACATTATTTGCACCATGTGATGTTTTGGAAAACCAATGATATTTCCAGTTGCATATTTGAACAATATTGTCATCTAGTTAATTCTGATTGCAAATACAGTAAGTATAATAACTAGTTATTTGTACTCCAGCTCAGGTAGGAAAACTTGCCAACATTCCTGGCATGTTTAAGTATCATTTTTCCAGTTTTCAAATAGATAACAGCATTGCTTTATTAAATTTCCTTTTTAAAAATAAGCTATTAATTTGCAACCTGTACTATCTTTACATATTTTATGTTCAGTTTGTTTTTATTTAATTCCCCTAGCTTTTGTTTGAACAAATAAACCCTTCAAAACTTTCTTTTCTCTAATAACTTTTCACATGATCATAACAAGGCGCTTACTACAAACTGAAAAAACAAATAAACATCAAACCAAATTGAAATGAACATTAAATAGCTTTGGGTTTTTTTCCTGAGAAATCTTACTTTCAAGTGCTCTCACGTTTCCCTCCTCTGTTAATGCTAAATAAAAGTTCCAAGATAGTTAATTGCCTGTACTTGTGCTAATGAATAGTAGAGTTTGGAATAGTGCAGTTTATTAACTTACTGCCCCATTATAAATTAAAACAAACATATGTTGCAAATACATTTTTGAAAGAAACTGTGGGATCATATTAGTTGACTTAGCATGCCACTGAGGAAAATGGCATAATTCTATTTTAATAATTCCATACAATCCTCCATGTGTCTAGCTAGTCTTTAAAAGTAATATTGATCTATAATTACTCCTAGGTTTTGTTACATGTTTTCTAAACTGTAAGAGAACAGTCTTACATAGGCATTTCAATTTTAAACATTGTAAGAAAGTAAGAGAACATCATTAAATGCCCATTATGAATCCAGCTCCACATTCTTTGTGTAGCTGAAGTTTGAGCTGAGACTGTAGCAATGAGAGGACTGGACTGCTAATCAGGCTGTAGATGGCTTGCTTGCTTTCTTTGTGTGGCACTGACCAGGGGACAGCTAAACGATTTGAAAGACATGGCCTACATTTGTGGCTATGCTACTGGTTTTTTTTGGGTTAATCAGTTTATTTTTCTTGGTCTTTCCCTTTGTGAAGCGGGATAACATCATTGAACTTTGTATTCTGTCCTGACATCTGCAGGTGAAAATACAGAGCTAGGGCTTGTGTTATGTTTTGATTGAGCTGGGATGAATGTTTCATAGCAGCCCAAAGGTGTTCCCATAATACGTCATGTTAAAGAAAGAAAGCTCTTGGAACATGTTATCAATGTGGGAAAGTGTGAAGGAATAAAGCAGAATGGTGAGTGGAGATTCTCATGGTAACGAATGTTTATGTTTGGTGCCAGTAAGAGTAATGTATAAAAAAGTTGTGTGCTGAATGCTACAGATAGGTCATAATTTTTCTAGTTGAGATGCTGTCTTACAACACAAAATATTTCATTTTCTCTTTCTCTCCTCCCAAGTTTTCAGAATCTTTTTCATATGACCCATAGGAAGAAAGGAAGAAATAGAAGTGTGAGAGGAGGAAAGAAATGTAATGGAATTATGAAGTTCATGAAAGAAGGAAGGCCAACCTGCAAGTTAAGGTATGGGTGCAGAAAAGAATGATTGATGGGCAGAATGGAGACAAATGAAGAATGGCACTTGATGGGACAGGTGAGGAAAGAGAGAAAGGCAGACAAGTAGGAGGTAGTCATTCATCAGTGCAGCAACATCAATGTAACATAGATACCCTGCCCAGGTCAAAGCACTGATAGTGCTGGGGTAATGATGTCTGACAACCAATTGACAGAAAAAATGAGCAGATCTGTAGAATCACCTGGCAATAAAAAAAGAGCTGAAGACTTCTGCAAGATTGCAACTGTAGCAGTGGGATATTTTTTTTTATGCTTTCCTAAAGCATTTTAAAACTAGTGAATAGGTAGACTTCATGCACAGCATGTAAAACATTTATCACTGTTCTCTGCTTTCACTGGTGTAGCTTTTACATCTGTGAAAAGTTGATGACTGAGTTAAATACATGGTGTCAATGCCTCCAAATTCCTAAGTTTTCCCTCTTTGGTAATGAAGTTATGAACAGTCAGTTCACATGTCCAGTTTACAGTAATTCTGTGATTAAGATGAATGTCAGAAAAAATAAATGCATTTGACTAACTGGTCTCTAACTGGTCAGTACTCTGTGGTGTTTATAAAGCAATTACCTAAGTAAGTTCTACCAAACGTAAGCCAGTAATACGCTAGGACATACTCCTTGCTGTGACTTTCTTTGCATGGCAGTTTTGAGAAATTATTAATTTTTAAGGGGAAAGAGGAGACAGAAAAAGCTGCATGTGTGCCCAATGACACATGCCTGTTTGTGCCTAATTCATTGGAAAAATTGCTCAAGAACTGTTCAGCCATGTTTGAATATATTGCCAAGGTCAACAGGACCTTTCCAAAAGTGCTCGTTATGTGAGGTAAAAGAGCCTGAGGCAACTTCAACTTAAGGATTTTTGTATATTTACTTGTTTTATTTGGAGAGCAGATAATCTGATGGTTTTGGCAGGCCCATCTCTGAGCATTACTAATGGCATACCTTGGAAGGCTCAGAAGAGAGGTTTGGTTTGACCGAGTGTCTAGAGCTTGGCACTGTAGTGCAGAACTGTATAGTATGGATCACCTGAGGGTGCTGAAAGTGTATTCAGACACGGTAGATTTCCAAGTCAAATTTCATTTTTATGATAGTGGTAATCCAGAGACAGAAAAGAGGTATGTAAGTGCATTAATTTCTTTTCCCATCAGCCTGATTTTGTATATACACAGAAGGCATCTAGAAAATGGGGAAGAGATGATTCCAGTTCTGACATGGTCAATATGCAATATTTGAAGATATTTTGAAAGTATGTAAAGAGAATAATAGTACCATATACCAAATACCGCTGTTCTGTGTGCCTCTGGAAACAGCTAGGTAAGAAAATCTATCTAGGTAAATACAGGCTTTTTGTGCATATGTGTGAGGCTAGCTGAGTTGGTTTAAAAGGTTACAGTGAGTGAGAAAAGTTGCTGGATAAAACTGGGCCATGTTCAGCTTGTTTGCTTTTCCAGCCATTGTTTCTGCTGTGTGGTTTGAGTATTGTTTCTACCTGTTGCAGATAGACTTCTTCAACAGAGACTGAAATAAGGTTAGAATTGAAAGAAATCTGGCATTTGGTTAAACTTTGAAGTTTAACATAGTCCAAGAAGAGAAAGAGTTTGATCCTGCTCCGATGAGAGTGAGTGTGAACAGAACTAGGCATAAAAAATACTTTGTTTCCCATATTTCTCTTAATCGTTAAGTTTTGGAATAAGAAAGTCTCACATACAAGCAAGGCTGCTCTGGGTGTGGTTTGTTTCCAACCTGGTGGTTAAAATTTACCTCCAGCAAGCTTTGCTCCCCTTGCTTTTGGGAGTTGCAATGTCAGTGCCTGGCTTAGCAGGAGTTCCCTTTGCCCACAACTTCTGGCTCCCTGAGGCTCGGACCTGGAATGGCTGATGAACAGCCCCACCTCTGTCCTTGGCTGTTCTTGGAACTGAATGATATTCCTTTGGCGGGAATATCCCTGAGGCAAAGCAGGGCGATGATACAAGTTCACCTTGTTTACTGGAATGTCACTTGTACCATCCAGTGCTTTTTGCATTGTAATTGTTTCCTGGGGGTAATTGCATGCTTTTTAGACTTTCTTTGCGCTCCCATGCTCAGCGCAAAAACTGCCAGAGGGCATTGCTGAACTGTTCCCAAGGAGAACAGTAATGTCTACTAGTCACTTTGACATTATTGTTATTTATAAATCCTAAACAAAATAAAATAAAGGGCTAGATATTGCTAAGCCAAATCCTGTTTAACCCTCAAATTTTGGGGCTAACCCAAATACCTGTTTGGGGTACGAAGCTGGTCTTATGGTTGACAGGTCTTCTTCCTGATCATGTTAGATCTAGACTAATCATGTGCTCTGGTGTGAAAACTTGGGCTACTTACAAGTGCTATTCCACAAACGAATGTGTTGGGCATGTATCCAAATGGTAAAGAACACGTGAGCATTGGTATGGGTCCCTCTTCACATGTATCAGCTGGGAAAATTATCCGAAAGGAGAATTACATAGTCCCTACCCCCAAAGAAGTGAGGGCATGTCTGTTTCATCTGGAACAGGATTGGGGTTCAAGGGAGGGATTTGGAATCACAATTCTTAGATGGTGCTGCTCTCTGGTGCTGAAGCTCAGTACCACCATTTCCTCCCAGCTCTCTCTAGCTGTAAAATAAAGGTTTTGTGAAACTCAATTATTAATTATTTTCATTATCTATCAGGAGTAATGTACTATGACAAAATAATTTTGGTGTGCCCAAATATTTATCATCTTAAAAAAAAAAGATTTAAATGCCTGCCTAAAGGAAATAAATGCAATATGAACACAGAATACTCAAAACTTTCTACCTTGAAGGGGTGAAAGAAATGTCCATTTTGCAGTAATGCAAAGCATCTTACACATTTTGCAGGAATACATAAAAAAGCACAGCTAGTCATGGCGTCTAAGTGAGAACTAACAATATTAATTAGTAGTAACTTTTCTAAGTGTTATTTTTACATACTAGATTGAATAATTGGTTTTAGTTTCAAGAAATTACCAGTTCATTTATCTCAGTTCAATTCGTACTAAATAACTCAGCTGCTTACTGTTTAATAAGAACTACCACAAATTACTTGGAGAATGATTCTTTCACTGTTCCTAAAAAATTAAAAGTATTAATTTAGAATAATTTACTTGTCTTGCTAAAATACACCACATTTAAGGGTAATCACTACATATTAAAACTCATCAGTTAAACACACAGAACCAGCCACAGCACTGCAGACCTTCACCCTTGTATGCATTGTGAAACTTGCCTTTTAATCTTATGAGTAAGCAATGGGTACTTCAGCTTACTTTTGTGTTAGCAGTAGAAGCTTACTTCCACATTGAGAGTACAGCTACATAGCATAGCTACAGTAATTCATCTTATTTTTTGCTTCCTGAAGGAAGTTGGTATAAATCTTCTCTAGAGTTTGAAAATGTAAGAGAAGATTTTGTGGGGAATAGCTTCTTTTCCTTTTAAAGAATAGTCTTTAACCATATATTAGGAAACTCAGTTTTCAATCTGAATTTTTACCCTTTTTATTTTTATAATTTTTATTAGTTTTATACAGGAAAGTGCCCTGAGTTGATATGTTAACTGTATTTGAAGAGTTTGTAAGTCCATCTCTGCAGTTTATACAAGCTAAACTTAAAGTGAGCTCTGTTTATTACTTTTCTGAAAATTAGTTCAACAGGAAATTTTCAGGGCAGTCAACTTCTGCCACTGTATTTTTATGGGATCAGGGAGGGAAGGGGCTAAAGAGAAAGAACAATTACAAAAATAGTTTTGAAATCTGGGGAAACAAGAAAAAGATTTTAGAGTAGCATAGAGGCAAGTAATGGAAGAGAAATTTTGTTCCTTGTTGAGGCAGCCTCTCTTTATTTATAGAGCCTATGAAATATATAGACGTGAGGAAGCCTGTCCGTAGCTCTTTATTACCTGCTTGCAGCATAATGTCACCCCAAATGCTGCCATACTTGATTTATAAACCATAGAATCTGACGGAGATGAAACAACCCATTCTGCACATCAGGAAAAAACACGGAATTGAGTGGGACTCAAGAATGTACCTGTGCACTTTGTTTAACTGAGGCCTGGATTTTTCTCCTGGCTTCAAAATGGCTGAAAACTATAACCATTTCAGACTGCTTGGATAAAACTTATGCTATTTTTTTAGCTATACACTTTAATAAATAATGGACAAGATAGCAGAATTAGAACTCTATAACACTGACTGAAAACAGTGAAAAAGGAACTACAGGGAAACCCAGCCACCCGTCTGACATACTGCTGTTTTAGAACAGTCTGTTCACCGTACCTAAAATGATATTATAATTTAAAAGCTGTCACATATGGAAGATGTTAGCAGTTTCCATTACCTTGTTCCACTTGGTAGACGTACCCACTGAACCTATACAAGGTCCATTCCAAAGTAGGTGATTTGTGAAAAGTTTTCATGCTTCTGGTTCTTATAAAAACTGGTATATAACCAATGTTTGAGTTTCATTTTGGTTTTGTTTCTGCAGCATAAGCATTTTATTTTAGAGAAAATCTGTTTATAGTATTACCCTTAAGAAGTCCTAACGTTAGTAGGTGGAGATCTCCTGATTAAAGTCTGTTTAGTCATTAGTACTATCTGCATGACAAAATGAAAGCTTATTTCTAATACAGAGTATTTACATGATCTTTATCACTTGTAACTATTACTGAAAAATGATAAATTAGGCATATACTTTCAAAATAACACCTGGAACAGAACTCCCTCTATAAACTTGTTTAACCTTTTATTTTTTAGTGACAGATTGGAATTTATTATTTTGAAAGTCTTGGAACACCTGGTCTGTGATTTTATCAGAGTTATAAGAAATGCCTTGGAGGCGAGGGTGGGGGAATGGTTAGAACAAGAATTGTGATTCTTTAAAAAGTACCTTTTATCTTAAGAACAAATTTAGTCTGAAAACTCGGAGCACTCTGGACTGCAATTCATTCTGACAAATCAGTCCTTAAGGTGTTGGTTGTATTGCAGTTAAATAATCCTAACTTCTCTGCTGGCTTTCTAAATTTAATCTCTCACCCTGGGAAACCTGATTAAGAGAGAAATGTAGATGAAAAAATACACCAAGTATTTGTTGCATTTCTTTCCCCTCTGGAACAGTTGTTGGTATAATACTTTCCACATCCAAAATGCAATGATGTGTAGTTAACAGTACCTTTAGAATTATGTGGACAATTAGAAGTAGTCTAATAGCGATTTATCCAAAATGTGCTTTTTAGGTAAATTCATTATAAGGTTTGCAACTTTTCTGTTCAGAATCAAACTGCACCACTTACAGATGCAATGGAGAGATAGTTTTACCTCCTCTCCTTCTCTGTCACAAGCACATATTGATGTAACTATCAAAGAGACTTATTTTTGCCATCAAGCATTTAAAATCTAAAAGCTGATTTTTCTCAGATGTGCTGCCCAAACCATGACTGGCCCCAATTCTGCAAGGCACTGGTTACAGTGCCTTGTGGGATGGCTCATATCATCCTAGGACTGGGGCCTAGGAAGCATGCCTGCCTGATAAATGAAACTGTTGCTCTTTGACTAGCTCATTAGCTGGACTTTGACAAAGCTAAGCTTGAGTGACCGTTTCCATTTTCAACATTTTACTGTTAAGAACTGCCTGTCTTCAAAATGGGACTAAAGCTGTTATTAATGCAACTGGAGACACAGTATTTTTGTGCTAACTTAGATATTAGGCTTGCTGCTTAACATGTCTAAAATTAGGCTGGCATGAAAGTTCAGGAATGCAAATCAGCACTAAACCCAAGGTCAGCATAAAACATTCAGATCACTCCACAAAGGAAAAAAAGGAAGAGTCATATAATTTAAGAACACATTTCCGTGTCTGCAAAAAAGCAAGTGCACAATCTGGGTAGCAAAGGAAAGATGGATTTTTGCTCTAGTGCAGATCAACTAATTTTGTTTTCTTTCCCATCTGTCCTCCATGTGAGTCTGTCCACATGAAAAATCCCGCTTGGTGAAGCCCCACAGGGATGGCATCCATATCACAGCAAATGCTGGGACCATTCATCACTTTGGTGCCTGGGATAATTTTACAATAACCTTGGCAGGCACACTTCTACGAAAGATGATTTTCAGCTGTAGGCCTGAAACCAGATTAGATGATCTTGTTTAATCACCAGCATAGTCATATTCCCAGTGCTCTCAAGTGAAGCTTCTTTGTGCTTCATTTCAGCATTACACTTTGGATGCATAAAGGGACTGCCTATAAACTCATCTGAGACATTCCAGTATTAATCTTGGACAAAAACAAAAGGGGTACAATTAATGTGATGTAATTAGTTAAACTGAAATTGAGTTGAGATTAGAGTTTTTCAAATATTTATAGTTTCTGTCCTTCATAAAAGGGATAAAGGATGAAAAGTGTGGGGTTGGGGTAATCCCAGACAGAATATATGAGTAACGATGAAGCTTTCAAAAGAAAGTTCACATATGTCTGTATGACAGTGAGATTTATGATTATTCTGAGTTCTTCACTTCAAAGTATCTTTAAGAATGGTTATTGTAAAATAGAACAAGGCAGAGTGAATTTCACATTGTGAACAAAGAAAAATTATCACTGAAAATTATCCACAAAAGCAGAGTGGAAAAATGAGCTAAAGTCATTCAGATTTGCTCCTGGTTTAAGACTAGTGGTATACAGAGATTTCCAGAAGAGGAAAGTAAAGGTAAAACAGGGGAAAGTTCTTCCTTTTTGTTATTTATCTCTACTTCATTTTGTAATAACATCTTGCTACTAATGCCCTACAGTCCAGCGTTCCCTGAGGTTGCTGAAAGCCTCTGAACAGACTCTAATGAGAACCGGATCAGGGCCCATGTGAGTGCACTAGAAGCCCATTTCAGGTTGGGTTTCTTTTTAAATCCCAGGAAAAAAAGTCTCTGTTGTTTTCACAAGACATTGAAAAACAAGTGTAAGAGATATGCGGACAAGAAACATATGTATTTTCCAAAGAATTTATTTGAAAGACTCTGCAAATTTTTCACTATGAGATCTATAACCACCAAAAACATGCTAGAAGCTCACTCCCTCTTTTTTGAAGCACGGAAGAAACCATGGCCTGTTCTTGCTGAATACAGGTTGATTTATGCAAGTGAAGACAAATAGTTCTCAGTAAGCAATCATCAAATTCAAAGTGAAACTCTAGCGCTTTGAACCCACATGACCTGAAGCAGAAATCAGTGTTCACACCGACCCTTGCGAGGCAAAATTGCTGAGTTTAGAAGAAATATCAGCCATTGATCTGAATAGCCAGGAAAAAAAGATAGTTTCATTAATATCAGCAAAACAAACTCATTATTTTTAATTTATGAAATTTATTGCTGTATTTTTTGGCACCCTCCCACCCCTTGCAATAATTACATATTGTAAAATATTTTGTGAGAAATAGGGTAATAGAGTGAGACTCATTTACCTAGGCAAAAGGAGCAAAATTTTGAAGATTGCATGTACACTTGCATTTGCTTACAGGAATATACCAAGAAGTGTGAAGAAACACAAATATTCCTTCTCATGCACATATATGGTAACAAAATGATTAATTTCCATGCATGAATTCCATGAGAAACTTTTTTCAAAACTAAGCATGGAACTGCATCTCCAGGTATTGGAAACTCAGTGTTGATCAGTCTGATCTGTGAGAAGTAGGCTGGTCAAATACAATTGGTACTGCTTTTCAGTGGAATTAGAAATTTGCTTGCAGAGAGGCCTCTGTGCATGTATCTGGTACAGATGTATGTAGGGCTCACCATCCTCATAAGTGTTAGGATCAATTCTTGCTTCTCTAGGTCAGATACATTATACTGCCAGGTCTTTTGTGGAAAGTCACTGTGTGCCACTTCCCTGTCTCACTGTTCCTCATATGCTCCCAATAGTCCTGTTACTCCTTCCTCTTTTCCAGAAGGTCCTCACAATCCTTGAAGCAGCATAAATGACAGTTTTTTATTCCCCTTGTTTTCACCATTCTCCAATTTCCATTGTTTCCTTTTCCTTTGTCTGGGAAAGGGCATCATTCAGGATGTCAACGTATTAACCTCTACTGAGGTGAAGAGCTTGTTTGGGCTCACAGTTTTGCTGTGTTTTGTTTTTTGTTGTTGTTGGTTTTTTTTTTTTTCTTTTTACAGTTGGAAGTCTCTAACACATGTCTCTTCACATAGCCAAAAGTTAGTCCTGTGTGAAATCATTGCAGAGAAGTAAATGGATTAAAACCAGACTGACTGAGTTTAAAATAGAACAGCTAAAAGGAGTCATTACTGTGTGCAGTCATTTACAAGGGAACACGAGATTTCTGTTACACTTTATCATTTGCAATGGCTTGGAAGGACTATATAAAACCTTTTCTAATAAAATTTGTACATGGTACAAAGACTGATGGAGCTATACATATGAATATATATATATACACACATATGCTCATACAGGGAGGAATCTAGACATTTTGGTAAACTGCATGCCGGAATAAAACAGACATTTTAAGGTGGGAGAACAGGACTGACAGAATCCTCTGTGACTAAGTTGAGTCACATGTAAGTATCTCCTGCACTCCTTCACATGATGATCTAACTCTAGGAGGAAGTTTGAAGGCTGGCTGTGACTTATAAACTGATTTCCAACATTTGAGCTCTTGTTTCCAGTTGAGCTGCTACCATTCCTACTGGATGGAGCAGTGAGCACAGTGAGTTGTCATTCTAGCCTGCATGGACACTTGAGAAGACCCTGGAATCACTACTTCTAAATGTTGCTGATGTTTCTCCACCTTTTTTTGGGGAAACCAAAGCACTTTCTACATTGGACTGAGTTATTGGACTGTGCCCTGACCCTTTAGTCATATAACAGCTCTGTAGACACATTTGCTAACAACTATTCCTTTCATCCCTTCTGCCTCTCATCACCAATGTGTTAGCATCTTATCACTGTGGTCAGCCTCAGCAGTCCAAAAACGAAGAGGGTAGCATAAACCTCACAAAACTGTAGAAAAGTAACATGTATCTCTTTAGAGCTTGAGTGTGTATGGCCAGGAACAAGGAGAGACAAGGTGGTTCCTTCTAACTCTGGCAACACATTAGTGTTACGCACAAGGCTGTGGGATGCTGAATGAATGACATGTCATTCAGTCTCCCAAGAACACTGTTTATAAAAAAGAGTGTAAAAAACTTGGGAGAAACTGTTTCTGTTGACATCTGTTTTACAAGAAATTTGGGACCCCTTCCCCTGAAACAAGATTTATGAAAATGAAATATTTGGAATTTGAAGCCAGGTAAAATAAAGTCTGAAATAAGATGCACATTTTTACCAGTGATGATAATTAATTATAAGAGTTGCTTATCAAAGGGTGTGCTAGATTTTCCACCACCTGAAATCTTTCAGCAACAATTGGATATGTTAGTGATTATCTCTTTTTCAGCCAGAGGTTATGGGCAGTGTTATGCAGAAAATCAGATTAGAAACTCATAATGGGCCCTTATGGCTGTAAAGGTACATGAAAGTCAATGGCACAAATTTGCAACAGTCAGTGATTTAGTTCAAGGCTGATATGTCTAAATACAGATTTCTGTTTTCCATTCTGAATGATGAAACTTCTAATGTGACAGGAGCTGAATTCTGGTTGCAGTTAGACTGATGCAACCCTGGTAACTTCAGTGGAACCGCAGGATTTGATGCAAGGACTTTTCAAAACTGTCTGTTTTGACAGAAGCATTATTGCCACTTAATCAAAAGCTTTTACCTTGAGAAACATTTTACCACATGCATTTATTGTAAGGAGTGGGCATTTTCTTTTCCTCTAGGGAAGAAAAAAGAAGGAAAGGAGCATTTTAAAATTATAAATGCACCTGAGTGGTTTTACTATGCCTAACACAAGAATCTTTTTTAAAATGATATAAATATCTGGTTTGGTAATCAAAAATAAATATCTGATTCCTAACAATCAAGCCCGATTTCACTGAATAAGGATCCTGATAAGCTATGAGAACTGCTTTGTTCAAGAAGTAGTTAGGATACCTCAGTCTCATTCTTTCAAGTTGCTATCCACCACACCGAGCAGAATCCCACAACTTTACAGGTGGAGCCACATTGCAGCTAGTGACACAGACAGATGACATATTTATTAGCTTGTCAAAGCTTCCTCTGTTTATGGAAGACTCACCCAGCTAAACAAAACAGTCTGCTTCCCATTGGCTAATTGAGCTGGCCCCTGTTGAGAGTCTCAGCAAAGTGCTTGATGAGGCATAAAATGATGATTAATTAATTTACTGCTCAGTTGATCATCAAACTGAGAGGTTTATGATTCTCACAGCGGTCAACACTCTCTCTTCAATGTGCATCAGCATGAGCAGCCTTTGCTCTGGCCTGCTGCTGCCTTTGCTATGACCTGAGATATGGTGGCTTAACTCAGGGGAAACGAGGGAAAAAACTAAGAGAAAAGTTTCAAAAGGGATGTATTCAGCAGCCTCTTTCAGAGAGGCTTGCGAGTGTCAGAACGCTTCTTACAAAGGGGTTTTTCATATCTCGGCATTAATAAAACCTACTTTGCTGGCCATTATTTTGATCCAGTGGATTACATAAGAACTCCCCTAAAAATAAAAGTTTCTTCTCTGATTACATAGCTAAAAGTCAGAATTGGAATGAAGTTATATAGAGACAGGGCTTCACAGTTGCTGGTATATGTGTTAGAAGAGATCAAAATGCCAGTACAAATACTGAGTGGGGTTGCCCCTGTTTTATTCTTAGAGATGAATTTTAGTAATTTAAAACCCCTTTAAAAAAAGAATATGAAGATTTGAAGATTTAAGAAGAGGCATTCTATATATGTTGGGCACACATTTAAAAACATTATTCAAAAGGCATATTTTCATTAGTATGCATTTACAGCTTGTGTGCAGTCACCAAGTGTTTTGCATATGTTTTTGTGTGCAAACTTCAAAATATTTGCATTTATGATAATGTTCTAACTAATTTTTCTCTGGAATTTTAATGCAGTGGCCAGTGTCTATTCCCCTTGTGAAGACAACTAAATTCTGCTTAGTTACAGTAATTCCAGAATAATGCCAGGTGAATGAATATATATAAAAGAAAATAATTAAATCTTGTTGTTAGACAAGTATGTTTTATACCAGCTGCTTGGTCCAATTTTTCACATGAGCTAGGTGGCGGAATATATACATTGGCACAAGGACATGTGTATGCCAATGCACACACATTTAGAAGTTTCTTTTCTCTCTTTTTTGTAAGACTATACCAGAGTTACCAGGCATACTGAGAGACACCAGGAAAGGTCTTCTAAATGTCTGCATGCCTGAGCATCTAAGTGGGAAAAAAATGGTTTTTCTGTATAATTAGAAGAGAGTTTGCAAATTAAGCTTTTCTCCAAGAATGTATAACCCATTCATCTCAAAGCATGTGGAGGAAAAGAAGGTTATCAAGGGTAGTCAACATAGATTCACCAAGGGAAAATCATGTCTAACCAATCTAATAGCCTTCTGTGGTGGAATGACTGGCTGCATAGATGAGGGGAGGGCAGTGGATGCGGTCTACCTTGACTTCAGCAAGATTTTTGACACCATCTCCCATAACATCCTCATAGGTAAGCTCAGGCAGTGTGGGTTAAGTGAGAGGACAGTAAGGTGGATTGAGAACTGGCTGAATGGCAGAGCTCTGAGGGTTCTGAGTAGCTGCACAGACTCTAGCTGGAGGCCTGTAGCTAGCGGTGTTCCTAGGGGTCAGTACTGTGTCCAGTCCTGTTTAACTTCTTCAGCGATGACCTGGATGAAGGGACAAGTGTACCCTCGGCAAGTTTGCCGATGATGCAGAACTGGGAGAAGTGGCTGACACACCAGCAGGCTGTGCTGCCATTCAGGCAGACCTGGGCAGGCTGGAGAGCTGCGGTGAGAGGGACCTCATGAAGTTCAACAAAGTGTAGGATCCTGCACCTGGGGAGGAGCAACCCCACACACCAGCACAGGCTGGAGCCTGGCCTGCTGGGAGGCAGCTCTGAGGAGAGGGACCTGGGAGTGCTGGTGGGCAGCACGTTGCCCATGAGCCAGCAGGGTGTCCTGGTGGCCAAGGAGGCCGATGGTATCCTGGGGGGCATTAGGAGGAGTGAGGCCAGCAGCTGGAGGGAGGTGATCCTCCCCCTCTGCTCTGCCCTGGTGAGGCTGCCTCTGGAGTACTGTGTCCAGTTCTGGGCTCTCCAGTT
Organism: Falco biarmicus; assembly: GCF_023638135.1. Taxonomy (NCBI): domain Eukaryota; kingdom Metazoa; phylum Chordata; class Aves; order Falconiformes; family Falconidae; genus Falco; species Falco biarmicus. The sequence goes on from NC_079290.1 coordinate 74,210,116, forward strand.
CCAGAGGACAGGGAACTACTGGAGAGAGTCCAGCAGAGGTCCACAAAGATGATGAGGGGACTGGAGCATCTGCCTTATGAGGAAAGGCTGAGAGAGCTGGGCCTGTTTAGCATGGAAAAGAGAAGACTGAGAGGGGATCTTATCAAAATCTACAAATACCTTAAGGGTGAGTGTTGAGAGGTTGGGGCCAGACTCTTATTAGTGGTGCCCAGTGACAGGACAAGGGGTAACGGGCACAAACTGCAACACAGGAAGTTCCACCTGAATATGAGGAAACACTTCTTTACCTTGAGGGTGACACAGCACTGGTACAGGCTGCCCAGGCAGGCTGTGGCATCTCCTTCTCTGGAGATATTCAAAACCTACTTGGACACAATGATGTGCAACGTGCTCCAGATGAATCTGCTTTACCAGGGGGGACGGGAGTAGATGATCTCCAGAGGTTCCTCCAAACCCTGACCATTCTGTGATTCTGATTCTGTGATTCTTAAATAGGGTTCTGGCTAGGAAGAACCCAGGAAGAAAATAAAGCTGTTTAATATAACTTCAGTCCTTTTATTTGGCTCAAAAGAATGTTGAGAACAATAAGGAAGTGCAAAAAGGAATTTAGTACAGTTAGTATATTATTTGCTTATGAACTATGTTTCTTCTTTGATTCAGCCTTTAGGAAACTCAATCTAGTTTAGATAGACCAGGGGAAGCAGTCTCTTTTTCTCAGCAAAGTAATGCACCAAAAACCTAAATTTGCATATTTACACAGAATATGCTATAGTGCAGGAAAAGAGCTCAGAAAGAAACATCAGAAAACCATTAATGACAAGAAAAAGAGGGAAGGAAAACAGTGGGGAAGACAGGATGAAATATCAACATGCCCCAAGAACTTGCACCTTGGTCAAGGAATGAAAGAAGTCTCATTAAGTGATGTAAATCACTAGATTACATGGACCTATTCAACACACTTTTTCAAATGCAATCCATCCATCTTCGGGAAAAGGATAAAAAAATTTACATAGTTGACAAACTATTTTCAGAAGATTTGGGAGCAGCAATGGATAAATATTTAGCATGAACATCTGTGACATGATGTGATGAAGTGGGTTGATGTTGACTCTCAGGGGTTGGAGGTTTTTTACCTCTAAAAATGGGACTATTGACAATGCACAGGTTGTATAAAAAAGAGCTCTAAGAACAAATTTCAAAATCATGTTCCAGTCAATGAGGTACATTACTGTTATCTAATGCAAGTTTTATGTTGATAGTTTCAGATTTGTTAAAGTGCTGCTGAAGACATTTTAGGTGAGTGATTATGGAATTTAGTAACTTGCCCAGACAAGATTATAGGCAGCAGTAAAGGTCAACTTAACTCTGCCATGGTCAGATGTCACAGCACTTTCCCAACTAGTCGGATGTAACAAGGTCTTTTACCATCTCATACCAACATACTCTCCATGCCAGTCCCTCTGCTGCCTTCTTCTTGTCTCTCCTCACCCAAGGCATGCTCTCACTTGTCCCTGAACTCTTTTTTAATTCTTAACATTTCATACCTCATGTTTTTACCAATCATTACAAACTTTTTACAAATAAACTTTTCAAATAAACTTGTCTAAACAAGTTTGGACAACTTGTCCCTGAATTCCTTCTTCACTGTTATCTGAGAGCGCACCCTGGGTGAGGAGAGACCAGAAGGCAGCAGAGGGACTGGCATGAAGAGTATGTTGGTATGAGATGGTAAAAGACCTTGTTGCAGCTTGATAGTTTGGAGAGTGCTGTGACAATTGGTGCCTCATGTGAGGCCCTTCAGATTATGAAACTGAGTGTAATGAGTGGTGACAGTGGTGATGGCTGTACCGGGGGATGTTTGAAGTTTCGAACAGTGACGGCGGTGCCCAACAGAGCAGAGACAGGTGGGGACAGCCTGTGATCCAGATCACGTTGAGATAGGCGGGAAGAGCCTGGGGATCTGGATCAGACACCGGTAAAGGTGAGCCGTTGGGATCAAAGAGAAGGAAGCCTGATTGGGATCAAATAGAAGGAAGCTTGACTGCTGTGGAGTTAAGAGCCTGAGGGTAACGGGCAATAGTGGTGGAGTACACGGCCAGACGTGGCAGCAGCCTGCAGTGGTGGTGGGTCCAGAGCCGGTCCAGTTAGACAGCAGTGATGGCTGTGCCAGGGGAAGGCATGGGAGTAGCGTTGTGCCATGGGTGGCTCCCGCCGTTGCTGCTGCTGCTCGGCCTGGTGGTATTCCTGCTGGAATTTATGTGCTTGTTGAAGGTGTCTCCACTTGTAGAAGAAATGGGTGACCGCAAGGATGTTAAGAAGTTTTTCAGGACACAGAATTATGTGTTAGTGCTGTATTCTAGATCTGCTGCTGCTGCAAGCTCACTCAGGTTACTGTTCAGTGTGACCCAAGAGGTGAAAGGACAAGGCACTATCAATTCATCAGAACCCCCCTCTGAAGAAATCAAAATCCCATATGCTAAGAAAGCAGATAAGAAGAAAGGTGATCAACCTGCAGAAGATGAAAAGCCCAAGATAAAGGTGAAGAAGGAATATGAGTATGAGTTCAGGGACAAATTGTCTGGACTGTATGAAAAGTTTATTTGTAAAAAGGTTATGACGATTGTTGAATAACTAAGGTATGAAATGTTAGAAAGGAAAAGAAAAAAGAAAAGAAAAAAGAAAAAAAAAGGGGGGACTTGTAGAGGAATTATATGTATGAAAAAAAGATTGTAAAAAGGTTGTAATGAGTGTTAAAAACATAAGGTATGAAATGTTAAAAAGAAAAAAGGGGGAAGTGTAGAGGAATGAAGCTGGGTTAATTATCACTGATAATATACAACTGTGGGCTGGCTTCAGGGATGGTGCGTTGGCCGATGTAGACAAGGTGCAGCTGTGGCTGGTTCTGTTAAGGGGTTGGGCAGCCAATGAAGAGGGAGCAGCTGAGGAAGAGAGAGAAGGAAGAAGTAGAAAGAAGAGAGAGTGTGAGTGTGTGTGTGCCCTGGGTGAGGAGAGATCAGAAGGCAGTAGATGGACTGGCATGAAGAGTATGTTGGTATGTGGTGGTAAAAGACCTTGTTGCAACTGGCTGGTTTGGAGAGTGCTGTGACTGTCAGATGTGATTGTTGGATAGCTATGGTTCTTTTGGGTATCTGTTATTCTACCTTTATATTGCTACTCTCAGCAAAGAGTAACTTCATAATGGAAGCTCTACAACTCTCTCTTGCAGTGGACATGTTTGCATCAAACCTTGTCTATCTCTGATCTTTCTGATTTCCCCCCGCTGTTCTATGTGCTATCATGGTCTAAAACTCATTGTTCTCTAACCATGTCTGCTTTCTCTCATACTTCTTTTTATGATCTCTTTCTGAGAGTCTGCATAAAGATACTCGTGCTTCATTTTTACAGCTTCATAAAATGTAATGGTAAAAACTCCATTAGCTAATCTGGTTGACTACCTTTGAAACATGGGCTGTAGAATTTCACCTGGTTATCCCTGAGCTAGGCTGAATAATGTGTATTTGACTAAAGCATATCTTCCAGATGGATATCTAGTTTTGATTTGAAGACATCAAAGGCCACTTCCCTGACAGTTTTGAAAACATCAAAGAGTACTGAGCTTGTGGAAGATAAAAGAAAAATGAGCTAATTGCCTGGATGCTAAAGGGAAATTTACAGCAAATATTTTGGTCCTATCCTGGCTTTTAAAAATCTGGCTTACTGGAAAGACTGCAAGCCATTATCACACACATAAGTAAAATTTGCTTTCTTTTTTTAGATCCAAGCCTCACACAGAAGACAAACTGGTCTTGAGGGGGAAAAAAAAAAAAAAAAAGAAAGAAAAATAATGTAAGATCTACCATAGCCCACCATTGACAGTCTTTGTAAAGGATGGGCTGAAACAAGAAAATTATCTGGGCGACTATGAATGCAGAATATATAGAACTCCTTTAGTTAAGTTGTAAACCAGGAAAAAATGAAAGGTAAATTGAAGAATATGGAAGAAGGGAGGGGAGGGAGGAGGTCCAGTCGTAGTTTAGCTATCTCAAAGGGATTCATAATGTGCCTTTAAAGACTGTTTCCTCCACTCACACCTTAAATAATGTCCTTTCAAGAAGTTTTTTTTCTGTAACTTTACATCTTTTTATTTGTTTTATATCACATGTTCTACTTTCTTACTAGTAGAAATGAATAACGTTAAGAACACCTTTTCTGATGAATTTAATTACTTAGTAACATTGTAGGGCAGACATTCTACCATGTAGAAAGATTTATGTTATGGCTAAGTGAAGCCTTTGTATTTTATTTTTGGCCTTTCTTGAGAGCATACGGTCTTGTGCTTGGGTAATAAAGTAACACATTTTTGTGTTCTAGGACTGAAGTGTCTCTAAGAACTAATCCTCTTCAGTGGTAGCTTGAGCCATCACCTGTTAGCTGACATAGACACAAGGATCACTTGATAACTTGGAAACATTCGATAACAATTTTGAGAACAGTTGAAATTACACTGTTGAAAGAATTCTCAAAATTGTGGAAACCAGAATCAGGAATATATAAAAAAAGAAATATTTCACAGAATGAAAATACATAGGACTTGAAACAAAATGAGAAGACTTTCCTAACAGATGGCTGAGAAGAGTGTAAGATAATTTTCTTAAACACTTATCTCATAGATTGACCTCGATGAACTATTACTCACTGTAGCAGTTACAAAATAAATTAAAATGAATGAAGACTTCACTTGGTTTTGCCCCAGCACTTCTGAGATTTTATCTTAATGGAATGTGACTATTGCTCAGCAAAGAAAGACTCATGACACTAATAGTTCACCATAATGGTCTGGGAAGAGTTCACATTAATTACGAACAAATGTCCTTCAGCTAATCACATTTTTCTGGCAGTAGGTTTAGCCATGGACCGTGGACAGCTCCTGGAAGAACAAACTTCCTCCTGACCTTTCCCAGGCTAGTTCCTACAACATAGCCACGTGGCTGTGGCAAAACCATGGAATTTTACCAGTTAGCTTTAAAAATTGATGGTTTTGCCATTGAACACACTCTTCAAACATAAGATTTAGTGGGTTGTAAAAAAATCTTCCTTATTTATTGAACAGAAATACTTATTCTTAAAGAAAGTTAACCTCTTATTAACTGGTCTGTTAAAGCTGGTACTGGAAGAAGTGGCAGAGAAGAAAAGACATAAAAAACACACAGCTCAGTCTACCTTGGGAAGCAGTCTGGTTAAATCCACAAGGACAGAGCATGCATACAGTTGGGAAGGAATGAGTAGGATGGACAGAATGAGGCTGGAAGGGAAATTTATTGTTACTTTTGTAAATAACTGATCTTACACAAATCTGGGAAAAAAAAACAACATTTGGAATAGAGGTGATCCTGCACAGCATTTATCATACAAAAGTTATCATACATTCATGAACTGACCTGGTGAATCTGGCACATTCTTTTTCATTCCTGTAGTTGCATTGACTCAATAAGAAATCATTACATGAAAATAAAATCAAAATATGCAAAAAAGATATAAAAAAACCCCAAAGTGTAAAAACTATTAATTGAAGTAGATTTTAGGTCATCAGCTGATATGTCCACTTGCTCAAAGCAATTTTTCTGCATGGAATTTCCCAATCTTCTTATTTACTTTCAGTAAGATTATCAGAATAGGAATGACATTTGAAGACTTCTATAAGACTACTCCATCAATTTTTTTCCCTATTTTTGTTAATCGGTATCAGTCCTTGGACCAGGACCCCACTTACAAAGGTGCAATGCAGTACAAAATTTTGTTTCAGCAGTCATAAAAAATCCAATACATTCTAGGTAAAGTATAACAGTAGGTCTTCCCAGTCATGAATGCAGAGCTGGTTTAATATAGAAATGTTTGCTTTAACTGATGAGCACCTTGCTGTGACAGATCAAGACTGCTACTGTAACAGTTAAAATGCTTGACAGCTTTTCATTATATTGTTCTGATGATCCATTTGCAATTTCAAACAGATATGTTTGCATGTTTCTTCTGTAGTTCCATGGCTACTTGGTACCTATATTCCCCCTTTCCCCTCCCCCCCCCCCCCTTTTTTTTTTTTTTTTTTAATTTTCTTCCTTCTTTGGTAGGATGACAGTCCAGTTTCCCGGGCGGAAAATCACAAATTCTTTGTATTCTAGACAAACATGTTGTTGTCATCAGTCTGAATACACTAAGATGCATTTACTGTCAGCAACAGAAGAAAGCATCCAAAATATGTAACTAATTATGTTTAGTTTCAGGAAACCAGCAAGCTTCCTAATACATCCAGTATAAGAATTAGATATGTGCAGCTCTGAAACACCTTTATTTTCTTACACCAGACTAAAACCCTTTCCCTTTGAAGATAACTTAGTTCCCCGTACCTTAACATGCCCCCAAGCTTAAATTTTACTGTGGATTTTGGGTTTTCATTGTTTTACACTTTCTCAATTTGTTTTAACCACAATTAAAACTAAAACTCCTTCAGTTTTGGTAAAGTCACTGTCTTTGGGAAGTGTGTGAAATTTACCAAAACTAGACTTCTATACTTTTCATATTGTTAATTACTATAAACTTTAAACCAATTGCTGTGAATTCAGTTAGACACTGGATTAGATTGCTGAGTTTAAAAAAAAAAAGGACAAAGAAACCATGAATCAAAGTTAAAAGGTCAAAATACTGCATTTAAGCTTAACACTTGTGTGTATTACTTTTTCCCCACCATAAAAGTTTACATGCTGTGATCTGGCTTTTCTGTAATCCACTGACATAGAAAAACCTCACTGATCCTGGTTAAAATAAATCAAGTACCAAAATTCTCCTCATCTTTGAATTTATTTTTATCTGCATATATTTTGAGCAAACAATCACCATAAGTTTCAGGAGAGTGAGTAGGGATTGAGAGTTATAACTGCATGTAGTTATAGCTAGGCTATGTTCTACTATCAGAGGCACTGATATTTTTGTAAAATAAGTCTTAAAAGCCTATCAAAGCCAATGAAATAAGAAAACAAATAACACTGTAAATTGAAAAGAATAAGTGTAGTGTTTAATGAACACTTATTGACCAATAACGTGCAACTAATGTTAACTATAGATTTTTACTTTGGCTATTTATAGCTCTAAAAGGCAGTCATTTGAAGCTGTACAGACAATAGGGTGAAGTGATGGTTAACAGCAATGCATTTTATTAAAAGCTAAATTAAATGAGTAAATTGGAAGTAGATGAAAAAGTCTGTTTAGTTTAATATAACCTTGCTTGTTCGTATTGTTCAGTCTTGATGGTCCTTTAGCATGTCACATGGAGAGGTCAAAATCTGAGGGTGTTTTTTTTTGCCATTGCTAGCATTTCTACAAGAAACTGCAATTTTAGCTTGATGCTTCTTACAAATAACCTGTGAGCTAGCAATGCCTTGTAACGAGTAAGCAGCTGACCTTCTAAAACCATCCAATAAAAAGGATTGTACATTTCAAAGTGTACACTGTTTATGTGGGACTAAATGGACAATCTGTATTTGCACTGGGTACTATCTCACCATGGATAGGACACTATGTTTTAAGTAAGAGGTATATAGAACTCATGGTTTCTGTCCTTTATACCAGAATATAAAGAATTTTTTGGTAGCTTAATTTCTACCAGGATTAAGGGGATTTTAGAATCTCAAGATGTAGCCATAGGAAAGATCTATTAGACCACACAATCCAAGCATGGCTTTTCTGAGATGTTGTAAACCACTGATCACAAACACAAGGTATAATACACATATACCAGATAAAATTACATTGTTTTTAACTGTTAAGCTAGAAAACTTGATTCAGATGTTGTAGAATTGAATATTTCTCCACTATAAATTTGTAATCTCCATTAGATGCGCAAGCCGTAAAGCAAAGCCAAGCATCATATGTGTTACAAAGTATCTCAGTATCAGAGGTGCTATAAGAGAAAGAAATGCAATAGTACATTGATGATGGAGCCACATGTTGAAACGACTGGTATTTTTAATGCACTTTACATTTAAAGTTAGTTAAAATAAGTTAAAATGTTTATTTCTCAGCAAAAAAAAGCCAAAAATTGAAGAAAGATATTTCATACAATCAGCTATTTAAATTGGTAACAAGCAAATATTGTTTGGGAGTGTGGCCCAGATCCAGAAAAATAATTTTGTCTCCAAAGCAAGTCTGGCCAATAAATGGAATACACAGCCTTGAGTAACACTTTTGGGATTTCACACTACTGAAAGAGAGGACTTTTTTTTTCCTCTTCTTATTTACCTTCTGTGCACCTTACTCCTGTGTGGAGTGTCTGTGTGAGCCTGCCAGGTGTATGTGGCTGACATGCCAACCATCCTTGAGACTATGGGTCTCTAGCATACTTAGAAGGGCATGGTCTGCAGGGTGTTTTCGCCCTAAACTTGCAAAACTGCAATATGGAAAGCAGCTTGGGTTTCTCAGATCATATAAAGTTTGTCTTTGCTATGTGAAAGTGGAGTTAGGCATCTCTGATGAGTTCAACAAAGCGGGAATGAAAGCATGTGTGGAATATGTAGAGGCAGAGTGCCTCAGCCTGCTGATGGGAAAGTCCAGTTATAACTTAGCAGGCAGCAAAACAATTGATTTGGGCACCTTACTTTGGTCTCCTGGGACTTGTGGTTTGGAACTGGCTGTCTTGATAAATAAAGTAAATCCTTCTCACTCCTCACTAACACTCTGAAATAATAATAAAAAAAAGCTTATAGGACAGGCAAAGCCCTGCTCTGAATTCACTTGTTATTGGCATTAATACTTTACGGAATCAGAGGTAAGTATTAATGTGTATTCATGCAGCACATCAGGCTGTAGCAAAGAGCACTTTTCCACACCAATTATCATGTCCTCTTGAAGACATTTAAAAATATTAGAAAACTTAGGATTTGTGTACACCATCATTCTAATGGTGAGTTTTGCCATCAGGCAGTTGTGACATGCATTGGGGCAGGCAATGAATTCCTGAACCACATCCGCTCAGGGGAGGTGCTCAGAGAATCACAGCCCAAGCCAGAATTCCTGGGGCATGTCACCACTGCAGCTGTGTTAGAAGAGATGACTACCAGTGTATCTATCCCTACTGTAGCTACAATAGCTTGTTTGCATTTTCAGAGGTTTAAGAATGAGGTAGGATTTCAGAGGTACTTAAAGAGGTTGACTCCCAGTACCCACTTATACCATGAAGAGGGAAAGGAGGAGTAAGTGCTTCTGAAATTCCCATAAGGCACTTGTTTACTTTTTGGAATTTCATCCGTGGAAGCCAGAAACATGTAAAGAAACTGTAAACTGCAGTAAATAATTCCATTTTTAAAATATACCAATGTTTTAATAAAATTATTTTTCTTTTTTTTTTTCCCCCAGCACATACAATAGAGTACAACTTAGCTAACAAAACAATGCAGTAATGCTATATTTGTGCACTTTTAATTCAGTGCTGGTTTTCATCTAAAAGTTGCTTACTATAAATCCTGGGAGGGAGGGAGAAGAAACAATCATCTAATCACAAAAAAATGGGCCATTCTTCATCCTTAATACAATAACGCAAAAATTCAGAATAAAAATATATTTCAAGCTATATAACAACACAAACAAAATTTAATTGACAGTTAAGCAAATAAATGTTATATTTTGTATGAAAGTCATATTTGGTGAAGAAACCGTGAGTTTTGAGGGACAAATCATCAAATGAGAATGCTCTTTCTTTGGGAAAAAAAAGAAAGAAAACAGAGGAACAAAAACCAAGAGGGGGTTCAGTTGAAAAAAGGTTTTATGCATTCTGATTCAAAGTGTTACGAAAGTTGGCAATCTCTTTCAATAAGTCTATTCATTTTCACTACTTGCTGTTTTAGGTACAGTTCCCCTAAAAAGAGGGAAGGCAGAGCCCTACCCAGATGGTTCCTCCTTGCCACATAGTCTGCCACAGGGAACAGGGCAGGTAGTACAAGTCAAAGGACTAGCAAAGGACTACTCTTTGTCCGGAGGGCAGTGCAAGGGATCTGCAGGGCTTTGGAGCCTGAGTCCCATTTAACTGCCCCTGGGGCTGGCTAACTTCAAGCTGCAGGGCATAGTATATGTATTTCCAGATTACTAGGATCAGGAATGAGAACTCGATTGTCCACTTTCCACATAAGTGTTTTATCCAGTAGGTTAAAGTCATTCATTTTTTCCTCCAGCCCAACTAATATTGATTTGTCTCTGCAAACATAGCTTCCACTAGCATGATGACAGAACATTTACCCCAGCAAACCCTATACACCAATAATTATGGCTTTCCCTTGAAAAATCTGTATTGTGAGCTGAAAAATGCTTAGGCAGAGGCTGTCAATAAAAACTTGCCAATGAGCTGACTTGTCCTATTGCATAGTGGAATATGACTACCACTTCTACACCTGTAAAATGTTGTGTGAATGAGCTCTCTGATATGTCTAAGTGTACAGGAAGATTCTGGGCAGTGATTTCTGATATATCAAACCCCAGAGAAGAGTGGGTTATCACTCATTTATAGTCTAATGTCCTGCCTTACAGGTTCTCTATTCAGTATCTAGTGTAACCAGCTTCTGATGCAGGGGAAGGTGGAAAGAAATTTCCATTAATAACTCTCATCCTTGGAAACCAAATTCTATTAAGGAGAGAAATAGTTTCCTGGCCCCATAGGTAAAGCAGAGAAAAGCCATTATAAATCTACTCAGGCCCCAAGACTAATCTTGTCCCCAAAGTATATCCTGCATTCTTCCTTCCAAATGTGTTCAGCTGTAATTTGGCCAAGTGCTCCAGACTCCTCTCTTGCCTTGGTGCCTGTAAGTAGCTAGTTTCAGCAGCTCCTCAGATAACATGCTAGCACTTGGGATCTTGTTCTTAGGCACCTATTTCTCCATCTTTAACCGGATCAGGAACTCAAGGAGCTGGATTTCACAAGCCTGTCAAGTAGCTGCATATTAGGAATCCCTGGTGCCATGATATGTAGACTCCTTATCATTCTAGCCCAATGTGCCCCTCAGAGCAATTCCCAAGGTCGTGGAGCTTGGAATAGCTCCTGTAACAGTCACATCCAGTAGACATACCTAACTTCTAAAGCAGTAAGCTATGAGAAATGTAATAGCCTTTTAATGAAACAGTCTTTTTTATGCACAGACTGCTTTCTTGAGGTACTTTCCTTTAGTGTGATCAACAATAATCCTTACAATGACAAAGGGAGCTTTCAAAAAAAAAAAGAAAGAAGAAACCACTTTGAAAATGGTGTACAAGAAGAATTAATGACAGAAAAATTAAAAATCAAGGTGAGATTCAAGGCGCTAGGCATGGAGGTGAGGGGCAGGGAAGCAGTGAGCAATGGCAATGATTGAAGAAGGGAAACCAAAAGGAATCACAGGGCACAGACTTCCACACAAGCTTCTCCATAAGGCTCCACAAAGCAGGTGTTGCCCTGCCCCCTCCCCAGGAATATAAAGCCACGAGTACTTTTCTATGGCTTGCCTTTTAAATGTTCAAAAGGGTAAGAGTCTGAATCTTAGCACCATGTGTAGATGATGGAAGTGAATAAAATGTAGGTTTTACTATTTTAAACCTAATGTGAGGCAAACATTAAACTGTGGTTTGTAAAGGTTTAAATTCCTTTTAGTGTAAACAGTGGGGTTATGCCTACCTGTAAATATACACTTGTTCTGTTTTGTCCATATGGTCACAAAGAAGTCAGTCCAACACCACCACCATTTGGCCAAAACTTCCACAAGAGATTTATTCACAATAATTCATAGGTAATTTTACAATGCTGTTACCCAAAGTGTGCACTTAATATTCAGAATAATAAAAAGATAAATAAAAAGTATTCAAGATGAAGTTTATTCTAATTCTTAAAAAGCTGAGGGACTGTTTGATTTCTAAAAAGGACTCTCATGCCTGTATTTCTTAGTAACTGTAGTCAAAAACTGCTTTCCAACACAGATTGGTCTTACCAAAGCATCATTGTACCATAAACCTTAAAACCTTTCTTACTGTTAAGAGTATGCCTCTTTTAGAAAGGTATATGGGAGAAAAAAAAAATTAGCTTTGCAGTGTACTCCAGAGATCTATAAAGACCATAATACAAACCCATTAATGCGTAATGAAGCAAACCTGCAGATCAAGACAACTGTTTATGGAGAACACCTAGTAATTCTTTGTCTTGTTTCCAAAGAGAATTCTACCTCAAATGCCTTCAAAGAACAAATCTAATGTAATGTATTGTACAGAGAGAAGCACTTAGGTAGCCCAAACCAAGCTGCTTAGGATTTCATAAGTCAGCCATGTCTTAAACTCCACCAGGGAACTGAACAACTGGTACAGATTTCTGCACTATTCTCACCGTTTGCATCCTCTTTTCAGAAAGAGAGAGCAGCAATTTCATCACATTGAATATTATTAAGGTGCAACCTTATAAAAAGATGCATGCAAAATAGGGGTATCGATCACAGGTTTCTTCAAAACAAACTTTACTTGTGGTCCCAACTGGGGAAGACTAATTTCTGCACCAGTAACTCTTCTGCTCCTCTGATGTCACAGTCTGAAAATCGATACTTCTGGAGGGCTAGGAACATTTCATTTTTAAAGCAGATATGAAGTTTCTTTCTGATGTGTAAGTATTTGTAATGATTTTTAGGAATATTTTGACTTTTTGAAATTGTTTTCCGAAAAAACATCTTGCATGTATACATGTATATGTGTGTGTGTGTGTGTATGAATATATTTAAAGTTTAAAAGGAAAGAAGCAGAATAAGATGTATTGGTTTTATGAACAAAATCTACCTTTTGATACAAGCTAAGCTAACAGTGCATTATGTATTGTGTATTTTGTACATTTGTTACTATTCTATTATCATTATTTCTGAAATCTGTGGGTTTTTTCCTTCCTTTCTTAAAAATGGAAGTTTTTTTTAACTAGGGTGGTATGGAAAAAAATTTGCTTTGCTTGTGATACTAGGGTTATCCATAAAAATGGAACCTGGCCTTTTTTCTATACTTGAGTTCTGCTTGAACGTCACCTCCCTAACAAGGGAGGTTCAGCCTGTTTTCTGTAGGTACCCACCAGAGGGAGACGAAAAGATTTACTGTAAGAAATAACTTGGCACAACTCATGGACAGCAAAAATGCAGAGTGGATAGAGAATTTCTCAAACATTTAAATAATTGTAGAAGCATTCATCTGCAAAGCACCCTGCATCTATTGGAATTATTGCTTTTCTATACACTTAAAAAACATGACCAAAACTTTATGTATCCTTTATGTACAAATATTTACACTTTTGCCTGGGTACATCTATATGGGTATATACATAAGAAAGTATAGCTCTTGACATATATGTTTGCCTCCTACAAGCACTTCAGAAAGTAAAGTAACTAGCAAGAGTGTTTAGTAAATCAGAAAGCCCACATGAGTACTGCAGAATATGGAGACTGGGTTCTTAATTGCAGTTATGCAGCTTGACAGTCTGATTCTAAATTTCTATGTATGCACAATTAAGTAACAGCAGGAGCATCCCATCCTTCAGCCAGTCTGGTCAGCTGCCCAGAGATGCTAAATCAGAGGGGTGATGCGCCTGGAGCACTTTCCAACTCAGTTTCTGTTTCATTAGTTGTTAGCTATTCACATACAAGGCAGAGGATTAGCAGCATTGTTTTTTCCCAGTAATGATCAGAACAACTTGGGACAGGGCTGGGTAACCATCCTGGCATAGTGGCATGGTTACATGTCAGATATTCAATGTTGACAAAACCCAAACTTTATATCAATGAACAACAGGCCTAAGTAATAATCGGAAAAGACAAGGAAATTGATGGAATGCTAGAAAAGGATTATTCTTGCATTATTCTTGCTTGGGACTGGAAATCTAAGGCAGAAAGCAGCCTCAGGATGCATCACAAAAGCTAATATAGACATTCTTACAGTTTTTTTGTGGCAGGACAAAAATTGTGACACAGTATTTGCAGCAAAACTGAACAGGATTCAATTTTTCTAATAACTAACCCTGGAAAGCAGTCACAAGGTTATCCTTGTCATTTTGTTTTAGAGGTATATTAAAGCTGATTATTTGGGTAGATATTAGTTCTTATTAAGTGACTGAAACCGCCAAGGCAAACAGAAGTACACTGACCCATTTTTGGATTATGATGAGGTTAGCATCCAAAAGACTTTGGCGGGGAATAATTATGAAACGTCTATCATTTTATCATCAGAGTCTGTCTTCAATCAAAGCATGTTGTAAATAGAAGTGTTCAGAAATTATCAAAGGAAACAAAGTTTTGTCAAAAAATGCTACTTCATCCAGTCTGAAGTCTTTCATTTAAAACATCTTGGGTTCAATGAGGTTTTAGCAAACTCAAGGCAGAGTTCAAAGAGAACCCTGCCTGGATTCCTGCAGAGTCTGCCTGGGCTACGTACATTGGAAACAGCCACTACAGGTTAGATCAAAACTAAATTAAAAAGAAACTTCCAGTGAATTTGGAATCCCAGTTTTGGGCCAGCTTTGCTTATGAGGTATTTTTACTGCTATTTGAAAAAATGGAAAAAAAATCTAACAGCTACAGCTAAGGAGAGTGTTTTTTTTAATAGAATAGATTTTTATGTTCAAGAAGAGCCACATAAACTATTTAAAATTAGAAGAATGTTATTAAAAATGCAAATTGCTCTTTCACTGTAATCTTTAAAGAGGCTCTGAAATTGAAACAAATTAACTTACAACTGACTTTTTAGGAATATAAAATTTTATATATATATATATATATATATATATATATATAAAAAGTTTGTAGTGATAGAGATACCTCACAGAACTTCATTTGCTGTATCTGGTGACTTTTGAAAGCAAATTATAGACATAGTGTTTGTTACCAAAATGTAAAGTGAAAAAATACATTCGTGCACACATAAAAATATAAAGTAATTTTACTTAAATATGTTTAGGGTTGATGTCTCTTCAAGAGATAAATGTCTAAAATTTCAAAAGGTAATTTGCATATCTATTGCTTTAGAATGATTTCAGGTATCTCCTGCTGCCATTAATAAAGTGGTTTAAGGTTGTATATATGTGTACTATTTATATAACATGCATAAATATGCATATTTAAGTATCCAAATTACTAGCTAGACTTTTAGAGATACAGGGCACTTGATGGTGATAACAATATTAAAATATGCAGCAAATACCGTTACAAATATTTTGGGTTTTTTTTCACCAAACTAGCAACCATATCAAGCAAAAAAAGTACTTACAGACCTTTTTTGTATCTTTCCTGCCTTAGATTCTGATGGCATGGCACATACATGTTAGCATATAAAGAGAGATAGTAGACCAACTAAATGGTACACACCCAGGCAAATGTTTTAGCGTTATCATCTTGTGCAAGTTATTTAACACAACACTGTCTTTAAAGTTTATAAAAGTATTCAAATAATTTTTGAAATCCAGAATTGTTTCTGATCCCTTCTGTCTGTACTAAAAATAAGAAAACCGGTGTGTTTCTTATCAACTTGTTTGAAAGAAGAATCCTATTGAAAACTAAACTCATTTCAGTTACATGCTGAAGTGATTGTGCTAAAGGGTCTTACTGTATAAATGGAGCACACAAGCCAAAAACAATACAAATGCTTAGCTGCTGGCTTTAGCCAGTCTCTTTCAGTGCAAATCATAATTGCTTTAGGAGTTTCTGAATCCACTTTTGAATTCAAAGCTTCAGACAAATAATTGGATTTCCTGAAAACATGCTGAGCTATGTTGCTCTCCCTGTCTTGCTTTATGTCCTCAGGGCTCCAGTCTCTGCTTTATATCAAGCTGCACCTAGTAGGCTAATTGGAGGGATGGGTAGATCACTCTGCATTAACATGTCCATCTGCATTAAATAAAATTTCCTCAACAGTCTTTATCATCTCCAACAGAATTATCACTTCAGAGTCGAAGAAACAGGAAACCAAGTAAAAATGGCTGTGTAATTTACCAATGGCTTGAGTGCCTTAGCCCTGTAGACCTATGATCCAAGCCAATTATACTCTAGCTGACTTATTTTTACAGTACTTTGACATTGTATACTGACTTCATGTTTCCCACTGACTGCAGGGCAGCTCTAAATATGCTCTGGGCTATCTGCCTAGACATTTCTTGCTTTAGGTAAAGTATAGTTGAAATACCATTTGAGTTTGATCTGCAAGGCTTGTAAATATGTAATATCAAAGATTAAGCCCTTCAGTTTCCCAGCATTGTGACAGGTGTACAAAAGACATCATATTAACAAATGAAGTGTTGTTTTTTTATTGTTGCTATTTAACATTAATAACATGTAATAAGCTGGTGACCTCTTTTTTTCCCCACATGTGTAGAAAAGGCATAATCTAGCTCGAGTGGCTGCTGAGACAAAAACCTGTCGATTGCCTATGAAATCTCTAGGGTCAGGATTACACTAGTTCTCCTGACATAGCCATGTTTGTTCAGAGTCTGAAAAATTCGCACCTTCTTGCTGACCTCATTGTGTTGGAAAACACTAAAACCCAGCACTGTGAGGACACAGTATTGCTCTAAGGGAGGTTTGGATGGCTTCACTTAAGAAATTCAAGGAAATGGCATAACAGCGCTGACAGGAATTCTTCTCTTGTGTCTCAACACCAACTTGATGGTACTTTTCACCCCTTAGAATGTTATTTGCAACCTCCTTTGCTACCACCTTTATCTCGTTTTTCTCTTTGCTGTCCCAAGCATATCAGAAGATGGAGACACCTATCTAGTCTTCACAGTAAGCAACTATCTTCTGCAATCTGTCTGTTAACTTGATGGTGTTTGATTACAATTCTGGTTCTTTGAGTTTTTGTTGGTTTTTTTTTTTTAATTATATTTTTTCAATGGTTGTTGTGTTCTGGGATTCTATTATTTTGTACTTACTGCCAGCAGAAGCCATTTTGCGTAGCTGATATAGAAAGATTGCCTGATAGTGTGAAGAAGCATGTAGTAAAATACTACTGTGCAGAAGCATGCCCACCTGACCATCTTTTCCATTTTATTGCTCTTCTAGTCTGGGTCTGCATGAGTTTAAGATTGTTTTTGTCTCCTATGGTTTGTACATTTATGTGATATTTCAAAAGAGCCTTATTGGATAAGACCGGAGCATTGGTGCCAGAATCTTGTCTTCTGGCAGTGGCCAGGAGGGGGAGAAGGGCTACTGTCACCTGCTTCCCGTGAGACAGCAGGCACCAGCAAACCACCAGTCACTTCAGGGCTTACCCTCTGTTCTAGGTCAAATCTGAACGGACTGATCAGCATAGTCCCAGTACTGACCCTTTTGAACTAAACAGATCACTTGTCTCCATGTTGAAAACTGACCATATATGCCTACTTTCTCTGTCATGTCTCTTAGCCAGATATTACCTGTGAAAAGATGTTTTTATTCTGCTAAAGCTACTCAGTTTCCTTCACATCCTGCCTGATTCAGGGCTTCCTCCTCTGAGAGCAGATCCTCAGCAAGCTTGTTTTCTTTTGGCACTGTAGAATATCCTTGCTCTTGGTTTGACGCAGCTTGGGTACTGTTACAGTCTGCTAATTATGGATGGATCTTATTACTGAGGCCAAGATCTAACCCACCCATCCCCACCACCATTTGAAGATGCGCAATAATTTTGACAAACCTTAACGGCCATTCCAGATGCCCATTTATTGTGGAGTGACCCACAAACTATCAAATTACAAATGGTCACAGAAAGATATCCACCATCTGTGGTGATGTTTGAGTTTTCTGTGCAACTCTTGACATGTAAAACAGGAATTCAGTTATGTCTGGTAATAGAAAAGTTGGTCAAAGCTGGAATTAAGTCTGAATATTAAACAGAATATAGCATCTTACATCTTTAACCACTGGATTTTTTTTTCCCCAGAAACTAAATTTAGTCTGACGAAGAAACCCTTTGTGAACAAGTAGCTGTAACAATTATGGATCAGACTACAGTGTCACATGTAATTATTCCATTTATATCCAGATAAGAGGTATTAAGATGAAGCTGTGAAAGTTACAGCTGAATCACAACACAGGATGTGGACCCGTAGGATAATGCAGGTAGGAAGAGACCTCTGAAGGGCTCTACTCCAATCTACTGCTCAAAGCAGGGTCAGCTATGAGGTCAGACTTAGTTGCTCAGAGCTTTATCTGGTCTTGAAAACCTTGAAATGCTCAAGGATTAGACTTGTACAGCTTTTACTTGAGTGAACCTCTCACAGCTCATGACTTTGGCTCTCATCCTCCCACCATGCACTGCTGAGAAGAGTCTGGCTTTATCTCCTCAAAAATCTCCTCTTAGGTGCTGGAGCTCAAGGTTGGTATTGAGTCTTCTTAAAGCTGTCTCTTCCCTCAACTAAAGAAAGTCTCTTGCCTCACCCTCTCCTTAAAGGGCAAGTGCTCCAACTTCTGACCCTCTTGCTGGTCCTCATGTTGTACCTGCTTCATTTGATCAACATTTTTATTTTCTGAGCCCAAAACCGGACTAGAGTATTCTAGATGGTACAAATAATTGCTGAGTGAAGAGGAAAAATGGCCCTTGGCCTTCTGGCTATAGTCCTTTACTGTAACCCGGGATAAAGATGTATAGATATATAGATAACAACACGGGATAGTGGAAATGCTTGAGCTATGACTTCAAAGACTCGGTCTTTCATGGCAGGAGCAGTTTAGGACAGATAAATGACTGCTTAGCTTTTTCAGAAACAACAGTATGACCAGACAGTGGCTTTAAGTTTCAACCAGTAGAACCACCTCAGAGTGTAGAGATCTCCAGGTCACTTACTTTGATGAGTATCTTGTGGGCTAAAAGACATTCCCTGCACAAACAGGAGCTAAAGGTGGATTGTGACTGGCATCCAAAGCCAGAAGCAGTCAAACACAACCTGACTTGAAAGGGTGTTTGCTTAACTTTGAATGTTGCCAGCCTGCGGAATTCTATTCAGAAAAGTGCATCAGTAATAAGGTCCCTCTATGCCTGTTTTCTCCTGGATCAGGTTTTCCTCCCTGTGGGATGTTTATTGAAAGAAAATAGGTAAGGGCACTGTGCCAAATTCCATCTACAAGCTGAGGTGCAGCTGCTTGAAAAGCTGAAGTGACCTGACATACAGAACAGGTTTTGTGGGCGAGACTGTATGGCTGCTTAAAATATGACCATACAACCTTGACAAAATGCCAGCGGTATCTGCTTGATTGGCATCATCCTTTATGGAAGTTTTTGGGTTTACTCTGGAGTTTGGCTAGGTGAAGGCAAAAACTTATACCTAAGACACTACCTCCAGAATCTTGGATGATGTTTAAGTTTCCATTTAAAAATTGTTTATAAACCTCATACTTTGATGTTAAGGATGTAAATGCAAACATTTTCTTGAGACTGCAAACACGTTAGCAAGGATGCAGTCAGGATCAAATCCACAAACCTCATGCATGTGTTGGAACAAATCACGCCTAAGTGACATTTAGGGATGAGGCTGCTTGGTTTAGGGAAGAGACTGGATTGTTCTCATTGGTGTGATATGGAAGCCCACAGGGCTCTGCTCTTCTGCTTTCTCATGGCCTTGTGTTAATTACCATTTAATGACCATTCTAGGCAGAGGATAGTTAACTGCTTCAACAGGAGAAAGATGAGTTTCTCCTAGTTTTTCAGAAAAAAAGTTGTTGGCTTTGCATCAAAATAAACATGTTGCAGACTCCCTGCAGCCATTTAGTATTTAAGCAATAAAATCCTTATAGCCTTTTGGCATTAAGCCTTATAGTTTTTGTGGGAAAGGAAGAAGTTTTATTATTTTCCTTCTTCCTATTTCATTTATATCACAGAAATGGAATGTCTTTCACAGTTGATTTTATGTACTTTTGTAATTCATAGATGTAAAGCCAAAAGGCCCCTGTGATTCCTAAGCGTTCTGTAGCCAAGCTTCTCTTAAGACTCTTCCAAAACTTACTAGTACACCATTCAGGCCAGAAACCAATACTTGGATAGCTCTGCTTAAATCCCTCTGCCAGTCACTTCATGGAAAACGTGCCTGTACTGCTGAAGAAAGGAGGAGACACCTTTGTTTTTCTAGCAGGAATGTATTTTATAAACCTTTTTGTAAAGTCTTTACAAAGACTTTTGATTATTCTAATGCCTTTTGGGTGTTGAGACTAGCCATAGGAATGTTGGCTACCACTAACTTTTTGCTTTCAACAAGGATAGTGAGAGGAATGTTAGAATATGCAGTTGCCTTGCAAGGGACAGCCCTTATACATGAAGGAGAATGACTCAAAACCTGAAATCTCAGTCTATTGTGTTCTTCCAAAGATGGAGATGGGAAGTAACCTCGGGACATGTATACAGGAAAGATTTTCAGTTCTTTCTGTTTCAATTCTGTGTGAAAAATGTGTAACAAGTCATAGTCATTAGAAGCTGAAACTAGACAAATTGAAGTTAGAATTAGAAGTCCTTTTTTTTTATAGTAAAGGTAATTAATTGTCTGAGGAGCCCTTCTCAATCTGTGGCAGTACTCAATTACTTAAAGTCTCTAAAGCGTGCTCCCAGTGTTGTTTAAACTCCCAAATTAACTATATGTTAAACAAGTATGTGTACAAAGTTTAGGTCAAGCTGACCCACTCTCTCAAGTCGGCAAAACTGATGAATGAAAGGACATCTAATCAAAGGAGTCAACCTTGGGAAACAGAACAGAACATTATAAGAACACTGTTATGTAAATTATGCAAGAAGCCTCCAAATGAGAAAGTCCTGGTCACAAGATGTGACAAGCTGTTGCAACCCACAGAAACTTGGTTGAAAGTAGGACAAAGGTAATTGTGGTAATGGGAGATCACGACCTCCAACTCAAATAGCCCACCCCCCTTAAAAGGGCAAACACCCACTTCGGGAGCATGTGAAGTTTGTAAAAAAACTTCAGTAGTGCTAACTGAAGATACGCATTTATTTACACTAAAAGCAAGAAACTTGTAACTAATCCTGTATGTGAATGAAAATGAATTTGTAATGTACTATGAATATGCAAGTACTCTACTGTATATAATGTGTACCCTTGAGTAACTTGGTGTGCATGTTAGGAGGAAAGATCCCCCATGCACCCAGTGCTGCAATAAACCAATGTTGGCTTCTTAAATTACCATTTGATTTGGAGAGTTTTCCTGGTTACAGTTTCTGGTAACACCAGAACCCTGGCCACGATTCAGTAATTGCAGTAGTAGATCCAACTGCATAAAAGCTCATATTCTAATAAAAGGTGGTGGAAATTAAATGAGTTTCCCTCACCACCTTTCAGGTAAGAGACAGAGCACTAACTTTAGAGAAGCAACAATGTAATAGGCAATGCAGTACCAGAAATGATAAAGGCAGGGAGGTGAAGGACTAAGGTGTAATCAATACAGCTGAAGATACTGTACGGATAGGCGAAAGCAGTCAGAGCAAGCCTTGCCAAGCACTGACAAAGATGCCATCACATCATCCACAGGATGTTATTGGGATGGTGTGGAGGGTGGGCACAGAAAAAATTACTGTCTTTAGACACTGGGAGACTAGCGTAGCTCTGGGACAGGGCATCCTGAGCAACCGTAGAGGTTCCCTCCTAAGAAGTTTGCAAGACATAGCTATACAAAGCTATGGCTGATCTGCTCTGTTGGTTGTTCATCACATTTTGAGTGGGAGGCAGTGCTGGGGACTTACAGAGGCCTCTCCCCGTGGAAGTTTCTGTAGCTATCAGCAGAAACAGAGCAGTGGTAGTGATTCTGAAAACATCATGACATCTTAAGATCTTCAGAATGGTATTCCTCATTTACTAGGCTGCTAGGTGCTTTTAGCAATATTTTCCTTGTCACATTGCTAAGTGTTTCCTTGTTAGCACAGGATGCAAGAAAAGTCATTATAGAAGCCTAGTTTGAGACATTGTGCTCCTCAGGGAGGGGAAACATGCACACAAACATAATAGACAGGAGAATTTGTGATTTTTTATACATTAATTCTTCAGCATAGATCATAGGTGAAGTGTAAGAATTACTTTGCTTAACAGATGCATATATAAGCTACAGTTTAACAGGTCATCACTGCCAGGTTTAAATACTCAGTTAACAACTCTTAACAGTATATTTTTTCCTTAATGAAGACTTCTAGCAGTACTGAGCAGGCATACGGTAAGGATTCAGCTGGCTGAATTTTCCTAACATCTGGTGATTTTTTAGGAGTAAATATATGTATTGTTAAGCTTAGAATACTTAATGAAATGTCTTCAGATTAACTCAATTTTTCTTTCTAAGGAGCAAATATTTATTTAAATATTACTTTTGAAGAACACAGACCTCAGGTCAGTAACAAATAGCCAATCATGTGATCATTACAAGTACTTGAATAATATATATAATATATAATATATTTATTTGTATTCTTGATTTCCCACAAAAAATATCTTACTTGTGATAAAATGAGAAAAGGATACACGTCTTTTTATGGATAGGTGTTTTACACTCATCTTTACTGTTCCTTAAGGCTTTTTATGACTTAAGTTATATCAAACTAAACTTTTACTGTAGATCTGAAGTGAATCTTAACATCATAATCACTTACCATGCTTTGACACATATCTCAAAACACATGGACTCTAGATATTGGATAAAACTAAACCAGAAGGTCCTCCAGGAGTGTATCTCAGGAGCTGCAACCACTAATACTCAATGAGTCGTTCAGCAGTCATAGACCTTATCTAAAGAAATGACCACAAAATGTATGTAGGACACAGCATGTAGGTCGTGTCTTCAGCACAGATTCTTTTGTTCAGCAGATCTGCACCTAACGTGGGTGAGCCTTAGATAATTACGACACATAAGGCTCTAGCTGAGATGGAAACTAGAGAATAAGTTAATTCCCAAGATGAGGTGTTTCCTTTGTATGCAGCTTGGAAAATAATAGTACTAGATGTAAAAAGTACACAGCATTCAGTGTTGCAACAGCATTTTTAACTTTGTGATTCATCAGACTGTACAAGATTTTTTGCATCATTGTTATCCATGTACAAAATAAATTCATAATATGCAAACAAAATGTAATCTCTGAAAAAAGGCAAATATGTCTTTTCTTTCTGTATTAACATGGAAATCTGACTTGATGAGGAAGTTGAATTATTCCAGTTCAGATATTTCACTGATTTGGTTTAATATAGTGTAACAAATGTGTTAGTAGGAGTATAGATAAATGTCTAGCCAGATACTGGCAAGAAAAAGGTTGTAGTATCTCTTCTTTCACACCCCAGAAAAACTCAACGGTAACAGCTACGATATACAGGATTGCACTTGTAATGCAAATTTGCTATAATTTTCTTAATCTGTATACAGTAGCATGATAGTTTGTGATAAGCTGGAAATGTTTATGTATGTCTCTAAATTATTCACTTCCAGATCTCATTACCATAAGAGATCTCTTGCAAAATATTCTTTGCATTAGTCTTTTGTCAAGCTAGGCCATATTATTTAGTTAGGTGTTAAGTGAGTTAAAAATGGCATCTTTAGAGAGAAGAGGATGATTCGGGTGGAAGTGGCTTACTATTAAATTGTACATCATTACAGAATATTTGCATTAAATGTGAGAAAATTTCAGTTTATTTTACCTGAATAAATTATTTATATCCAAGTTAATTTGTTAGAAAATGCACTTTACCTAAATGGAGGTACAGAAGTTAGTATTTCTATATTTTGTACTCATGATGTCATAATCTCAGTTTGGTCCATTGTGCTCTACACAGCTGGCATTTATTGACCAAACGGAATAGAAAAAACATACGTTCACAGCTAAGTGGGATTTTATCAGCTGGTGCCAAATTTAACTACATGCACAATTTCTTAATCTTGATCTTGCAGCCACAGCAAAATGCTGATGCAAAACATAACCCAGTGAGCTAGGTGAGTACTTTACCTCACCTTTTTTTCCATTTAACACCCCACCCCCCCCACCCCCATCAAAAACATCAACAACAGAAAACCCAAAAACAAGGAAGAGGAAAAAGTTTGGGTGTTTTTTTTTGTTTTTTGGGTTTTTTTCTGCTTGAAGCACAGTTTATCTTTCTCTTCTATATGAAAAGCACTCCTGACTCATAGAGCTACTCTGGGAGAGAAAGCCAAAGCTGTTCTCCAGGCCATATGCTCATGAGGGCTGGAGTCTGAGGTGAGATGATGAAAGCAGTGGTATCATCCCAGCTTTTGCCCACAAACTAAACTCCAGCTATTTGAGATGTCACTAGTTACTGATGTTAGAAATATGATGGTATGTGCTTTGCCAGGCTCCTGAGGCCTGCTCCCACACAACAGGTACGGTCCAGTATATGGGTAAAGCACACAGATGCTTAAGGTCTCTGGGCTCAGAGCCCTGTGAAATTTGCCAAGGAGACCATTTCCAAGCTTACTGTAAAGAAATGATAAAAAATGATTCAGTAATGACTGCTTTCTGAGTCTGAATGTCACTTGCAAAATGCTGATCTGGGGAAAAATTGTACATGCATAAATACACCAGTGAGCTCTGCAAAGTATTCCCTGTGGCTTTTCCTTCCTCTAGCTTTTTCCTAGGGATCAGGAGATGGAACAGGTGCTGACATTCTTCTGAGCATCATCCACAAATGGCACCAGGCTGAGCACCACACATAATATGAGCCCTTCATAACATGATCTGTTTTCTTCCTTTTCTGTACTTTCAGCACAGGTAGTTTTACAATTGTAACAATGTTGCCATTTTAATCATACCAAGGTACTTGAAACAGTAATATTAGACTCAAAGTCTAATAGTAAAGACTCAAAGAAGGTAACTCAAGGTCCTAAAGCATCATAGTTTTATTTTAAATGTTCTTCTTAATTATATTAAAATAATTAATGGAACCTACTTACATCTGCCTCACAGGATATCTGCTATATGCCATGCTCCTATTTAGTAAAAATACAATTTTGTGTATTATTGCATATATGGAGCTGTGATTTCTAATACTTGAAGCTAATAGCTCAAATTAATTGACATCACATTTTAGAAGCATTTGTACCATGGATCATTGCATCTCTTATTAAGTTTGTGAGGGATTTCAGTCCAGGAGCAGAAGTAGCATTAGATAGCTCAGATGATCATAAGCAGTAAATAAAGAATACTGCACTTCAGAAACAAGGTCAGAGGTCCGCCCAAGCCTAGATGGGTCATTGATCTGTGCTGCTTAAAGGATGCTGGTTTCTGACACCCAAGAAGTCTATCTGGATAGCAGCCTTGTGATCTATGGAGACAGCAGCAAATACAGATTTGTACAGCATTCCTTCTTTTGCTGTGAATAGCGTAACTCCTTTATATCCAGCTTTTGCAAAACTGCAACTGGAGACCATCGTGTTTTAAATTCCACTTGTATCAATTGCATCCAACATTTGTCTTGTCTGTTTACAGTGAAAATTTGTTGGGGTTGTATATATATATATATATATGTATGTATATATACATTGCTAAGTGTGAAAATGACTCATTTTAATCCAACGTTTTGCATGAAACTATTATTACTCTTTAATTTCTTGTTCTTATCAAATTCTTGGGTTTTCTTTTTTTAGGGGGATATGAGGAAGGTTATCACTTAGTCATTAACTTTTCTTAATTACATCTCTACATTTATCTTCACTAAGTATTTTTGTCCCCCCTTGCCGCTTTTTTTTCTCAAACCTTTCCTTTCATTCTTTCTGTTCTTGTCATTGCAAGTGTATTGTAAATACTGCTGTATATGCTGAAGTAGCATCCTGAAACCTACAAGTAGTTTCATTTCATTGCTTTTCACATGTTGATTGTAATGGTGGTTTTGATATCTTTAGAATGAAGAATACCATACCACTGTACAACTGTAAACTATTATTATTCCTGTAGGGGTTTAAAAATATTATTTTATATACATTTTAATATATAAGTCTATGGTGGTAAGCATTTTATTAACATATTTCTTTCTACACGGCCAAAGGATTAAATCATGTTATTTGCTTTAATTTGGCTCCCATACTACAAAAGTCTGTGAAAACCTAAATGGCAGATATATGTTATGATGTATGAAACGGGAAACTTCACCCATTGTAACTATTTCAGATGTAGTTTACCTGTGTTTTGTAGTAACAAAATGGAGGTAGCTGTCTTTTTCCATGCAAAGTGAAGGGTACAGATTTATTTTAATGGAGAATTAGTAATTGCAGTATGAATTTATCCTTGCAATGTGGAGATTATTTTAACCATTCTATTTAAGTAAAAGGGATTTCTTAACAAAAGAAATCGCTGTTACTGAGTAGTAATAACTCACATACTCTCTCAGTTTTGGCAGAGTCGCTCACGATTAACTTTTGGCTCACTACAGTTCAACATTAACTATTGTAATTTTTATCCTTGTTTGTGGGAAATCACATTTAATGCATCTATTATACCTAATGCTGACACAAGGCAAAAAAATAATGTGAAATTCCAGTAGTTTATTTGTAGTGGATATAATCAAGAGTTTCAGTGGCAAAAACTTGTGAAATTGCTAAGCAGACATCGAATCCCTTAATAGAGGAATTACATTGATTATAAACTCAAGAAAGAACATCTCAGATATACAGCAGGGATGAGCTAGTGTAGCACACCTGGCAGAGCTATAACTCCCTCTTTAATGAACTTCTTTCAGCTTTGTTTAGTGTTTGGTCCTATGCACATGAGTCAGCAGGTCCCTCCTTGTGCCCCAGTGTAGGCAAAAAGCATCTACTGAGATGATGTGGAGGGGATGGTGTGAGCCCACAGGCCATGCCACTGTGAACTGTTAGCCTTGGGTGGGCACATTTTGTTTCCTGGAGAAACTGAGGCACTCTGAGTCTGCTGAGGTGTCCTCAGTGTTTTGATCCTGTGATGTGTCAGCTATGGGCACAGACAAAACCTGGAAGTGTGGAAGCTTCTAGTCAGAAGAAATGGCTATGGCTTGGGTGGTTATTTTCCTCTGTGTGTGGTTTTTTTTTTTTGTGGTTTGTTTTTGTTTGTTTTATAATAGGCCTTATTTTGTGTATGTATTCAAGTTTAGGTGGTTTTTTTGTTTGTTTGGATTGTTGTTGCTGTTTTTTTGTAATTTTTTTTTGTTTTGTTTCTTTCTTTATCTGTATCTGAAAGCCATTCCCAGTGTCAGACCAGTCTGACATAACTTATACCAGACAAGAAAATGCTAATATGGAGGGTTAAAGAGGTATAGCTGTCCATTAGGAATAAGCAGGCCATAACCCACACTGTTATTAAGATAAATAGGGGGAACAAAGGAACACATACTCATTTCAGCTGTAAAAAGTGACCTTTGTAAAAAGTGACATAGAAATGCCCCATCTTGAAGAACCCAGAAGAGGCAAATACAACTGAGCCAAAGCTCCCTGGTCGTATAAGAGATCTAATAATTCCATGTCTGGAAGAACAACCTGAATAACAGGCATGTGTGTTATGAGCTAAAAATGGGGAGCAGGTGGTGGGAAAGTTTATAAATTATACTGCTCCCCCAAAAAGTATTCATGTATGTCTGCTTCAAACACGTGGTCTTCTTAAATTCCTGTTTATGGGAGAGAATAGCAATAACACTTCTACTTTAGATTTCCTGTCTTTTTTCTTGAAACGATGCCCTGGCTTTTCTTTTTCCTCAAGCAGTTTTCATCCCTCCATTATTTTCACAGGATTTTACTAGATTTAGCAGAAATCCTTCAAGGGCTAAGAAAACCCTTTTCCCCATGAAATCTTACTTGCAGTTTTTGGCGGAGGCAGGTACTGAAATTTTTCTCACTTGTGCACTTGCAGGAAAATGTTGGCAGTTTGGCACGGTCACTCAACATGCTGAGGCTAATGCTGCTATCAAAAAGGCATCAGTGTGTTGTACTGGGAACATCAGAAGCATCAGAACATAGAGCAGATGTGGCAGAAGAAAAAGAATCTTTCTGCACTGTAATCTCCAGATCTAGCACATAGCTTCAGAGGTTTGCTTACTGTATACTCTCCTATGATTTTTAAAGTACTACACGGCCAGATTTCCCAGTGGAATGAGAGATGGTTCGGATTCTTTCAACTGCTCTTAAAAACCAGAAAACCTTCCTGTATGAGTGCAAGAACTAGACCTGGAATTTGATCTAGCTTTGTAGGAACCAGAGAGAGAGCCAAGAAGGAATAGTCTCCAGAAAGTGCATTTAGCAGGACCTTCCCATGTCTTCAGTTTCCACAATGGAAGCATTCATCACTGCACTATGAAATTTTCTTGGTACACACATGTTTTCAAGCTTTATGAGTTTCCTAGGTGATTTGATATGTGTCTGTCTGCCTATTTATCTCCCCTCTATCTCCACAAATTTTGAATTCTTCTGCTGATTTTAACCAAATGTGTCTGACTTCCTCTAAGCTTCATGAGATCAGAAGACAGAGATACTATTGAATACCCAGACAGTGAAAGAAGGTGTTATGTTAATTCTCCCTTGTCCAGAGACACAGAGAAAAAGCATCAGCTGAAGCTAACAGTAACTTGCAGATACTAATGTCAATCAACGCAACCCAATCCTTAAGCAGAAAGCCTTCATAAGTCTTGGACTGCTCCAAGCAGGCTTACTGAGACTTGAGAATGTACCTTCACATGCGTAAGACAAAAGGAGGAAATTCCATTCACAGCCACTGCAAGGGGGGAGAAGGACATCAGGAATAGCTTTATGTGTAAAATGAGGTGGAGAGGACAATCTCCTTTGCATGTGATCTAAGGACAGACGATCGAGAATGAAAGATAACTGCATAACAAGATAGCTGCAGAAGGGACTGTTATCACACAGTTATAACAGATTTTTGTTATCTTTGAGAAATGAATATGTTTTAAAAGCATTGCTAATCATAGAATCATAGAACCATCAAATCATTTAGGTTGGGAAAGACCTTTAAGATCATGGAGTCCAACCAATAACCTAGCACAGCTGAGTCCACCACTAAACCATGTCCCTAAGTGTCACATCTACATGTCTTTCAGCTACCTCCAGGGAGGGTGCCTCAACCACTTCCCTGGGCAGCCTCTTCCAGTGCTTGACAACCCTTTTGGTGAAGAAATTTTTCCTAACATCCAAATGATACTGGTAGATCGTAGAGATGGATTTTTATTCTTTTAAAGAAAAAATGGTCAGAGTCAGCATATCCACATCAAGAGTTATTCAGATTTAAAAGACAGTCATATGGTGCATGACGTCTCTGTTACATTCTGCTGCATGTGGTTCAAGGCTTTAATTGTTTGCTAAAATCGGCTGTAGTAGGAGAAGCTGGCAAATATAACATGTGAACATCAGCTTCAGTGACTAAACTGAAGAGCAAGAATGCAAGAGGATGAAAGGAATAAAGCTTCTTTCCCTCCAAGTACAATTCTACCCAAATAAGTAGCAAAAATAAAAAGAGTAACTATGAGTTAAAAAGAATTACTTATAGTAATAAGTAAAAATTATAATATGAGGTAGATAATGTAGTTTCTACTGTCAGTTTTGGACATTACTGTGGTGCCTTTCAGTCCCTTTCAAGTACAGGATCCCTCTGTGCTGAGCAAGTAAAAGCTCTCAGGGTTCCAGGGAGATTTCAATTTAAATATGCAGTATGAATGCTCTCTGATGTCATACATCAGTGGCAAAATGAGTTTTCCTCACCTTTTTTGAGAGCAATGCCTGGTATGCCAGTGCATTTTTCCTCTTACCATTTTTCCTTGAATTCATACAACTTTAAAATACTTTTCCTTTTCTGATTTCTCCTGCACATCTAAATTTTTTAAGACTTGACAGCAAGTTCAGACCACTGTTGCAATAATTTGGTGCCAACGCATGGGACCTACTTTTTTTGTGAATATACCTTTAAAAATGGAAAGCAATGTGCCATCTGAAGTGACTAAAATAATTGCTATTTTAGTCTGAATTTTATTGCTTCAGTGTCTTTTCCTGATGTTTGTGATATTAATTTCTGAATTACTTCAGTGGCCAGCCTGGCATTTAGACAGTACTACGACGAATTTTTGAAGCAGAACATGAGAGCAGGAACTCCCTTACCCTACAATGTGATCTCTCTGTTTTATGTAAGTTTTTGTACTGATTGGTAAAGTTTCATTTTGATCTTGCAGTCCCTGTCACCCACATTGCACTTGGCTGCTGCCCACCAGTGGTGCATTGTAGGGAATACATGAAAAAGAGAGAGTGAAACATTATGGCTATTTTTATTATATTTTTTTAATTACATTAATAGAAATAATATATGCCAAGGCTAAGATATGGTTAGCTACTGTTCTGCATAAGATAAAAAGAATAAGGTGAATATTATACAATTGTATACATCAGGAAATTCTTACTACATTTTTCTATGTTGGTTGTTAATTTTCTTTTAGCAAAGATAACGCTATTAAATATTAACTTCCGCATGCAAAAAGCTTATTTGCTACTTTTTCTTTTCAATATTGTTTGCCTAGCAATGATATATGTGTTTCAGTGGATTACAGAGCTACCACATTGCTTGTCTAGAAAGACTGGACACCTTACTTGTTACTTAAATGTTGGAAGTCATCATACCTTGAAATTTAAGCAAAAGTTTTAATACTGAGGAGACTAATAAACTTCTTAAACCTTACTAAACAGCTCATTTAGTAGCTCTGTATATAAGTCTGCTATTAACCACTGGCCAAATAATCTGGAAAGTAAAACATTAAGCAATAAAAAGGCATGTAAACTTTTTATACACAAGTTTATTAAGTCATATAGAAATAAAATCCATTTTTATGTATGCAGAGAAAGAAATAAAAACTTGCCTTTTCACAGTCTTGAGATATGTGCAGAAAATATGAATACCTACCGTTTTGAGCAGTAGGGTTAAGGGCCTGATTCTTTACTCTATTGCAATATAAGTAACGATTTCCATCATTTCTTCTATTGAAGGGCTGGACTGGAAGCAGAAAGAAGGTATTTCATTTACATGAAGCCAAAAGCATTTTGCAGTTTTCAGTGGATTTCAAGTGTCAGATTCTATTCAGTTGCTGTTGTTATACTGAGAACTTTCTAGCATATGACTAACATCCATCATGTCTCGTTTGTTCCTCCTGTGGCACATGGTATATAACGTTTTCTTTTGACTGGATTTTTATTTGTTTCAGTTTGTTTTGGAAAGATATCCATGCCTTGGTACTTGTCATGTCCAATATAATTTAAGAGAAACTCACCTTGCATCAGGGATGAAAGATGGCATTTATGCTGGTCCATACTTCTATAGGAGCTGCTCTGCTGACTATAAAAAATGTTATGTACAGCTACATAATGTTTTTTTAAGAACTACCGACAGAGTTATGGTAACATGGAACTCAGCATGGACAAAGTTACAAAATGATCTGAGGAAGAATATATTATATTATATATATATACATATATACACACACACACACACATTCAGCCAAAGGAAACTGTGTGACAAACACCAGTTCTCAAAGTGATTTTCCCCTGGCCATCAACATTATCTCTACTTCATCTAGATTCAGCTTCAGTAAACTGTCATTCATGACCTGACTTTCTCCAAACACTAGGCCATCCTAGGCATTGAAGGGGAAGGCAAAGTTTGTATCATGTAAATACTGCTGCCTCTGTGACCTGTGTTGTCTGAGTATTTCTTGCTGCTGCAAACAGCCACCAAATAGATTTGGAGGAAGAATGTGGGACTGATAAATGAGGGACTGAGTCACAGAGGAGTGTTTTCCCATACCTGTATTGGGTATGTCCTGCCAGGAAGGATGTAAATCCTAATCCATTCAGCTTGCCTCCAGAACCTCTGCAAGGAAATGCCCCATTATCTGCTGCTGGTGAAGCCAGTCACTCCAGATGATGAGAATGGATATCTTACACCTAAGCACTGACAAGCAGCAATCATCTAACAAAACACTAAAGCTGCTTCTACTCAGTGAGATGACCTAAGTCTGTGTAGTCTCAAATATACAGTTTCTGCATCACCCAAGTGACCATGTAGATGTTTTTTTTTCCTGGCTCCACCATAAATTTAGTCAGGAATGGAAGGGTTGATGATAAACAGTGGGTACATCGCTCATGTATTTCTTGCAACATGTGTGAAGGAGAAACCTTTTGTTCTCTGAATTAAATGCTGGCCATTCTGGATGTGAGTGTGTATGGCTGTCCAGGACTGTGTCCCATAAGCCAGAGAGAGCAGAAGCTGGATTAATGGTCTAAAGTCAATTACAGATGTCACCTGAGGCATGACCTTTAAACTTTGGAAATATTAGTACATTATTACTTGACTGGTACAGGTGAAAGAGATCTGCATGATCTGAGAAGGCACCTTACATGTGTGCAGTGTCTGTGAAGAAGGTTGACTCAGGATGACTCTTCACTGCATTTAGTGCTGGGTTCTTTAGCAGATGGTTATCACCCCAGCACTGACAGTGTGGATTAGCATAGCTCTGGCAGATTAGTTGGAGGCTTTTGGCTTTATATACAGTTTCGGATTAGGGTTGAATATTCATCTGACTTCATTTTTTATTACTTATGTGGATGCTTTCTCTTCATTTGGTCAGTGATATTGTAACTTCTTTTTTCACAATTGTAGCATTGGTTTCCATTAATATAATTTTTAACTTGTGGTAATGACATTGTTGTTCATTGTCTGCCACTGTCATTGTCCAATGTCTAGTAAATATAAATTTTGCATGTTTAATTTCAGACTTTGCAGTCATAATTTCTAATAGTGCCCTTTCTGGATAATTTCAGTAAACAATATACACATTTTCCTGGCATAAGAAAATAATCTATGTATATTTGTATGCATGTCACCAGACTCCTGTACACATTCTTTTTTCGTTTCATATGTTGTAGCATATTTCTTTCTGTCATCTATTTATTTTTAAATACCCACATTATTAAAAGTATCCATATTATTTCACTTATAATTTTCTTCATAGCATTTTGATGCTTATTATGATTTGGATGTTCCTTTGCCACTTCTACACATCTGTTTTCTTTTTATATGTTTTTTTCTTTCCAGTTCCATTTTCATGTTTCACTGTTCTACAGTATCAATTCTTTCACTGGAACTTGCAATCTGTTATGTTTTCATTTCAATATAGATATCCTGTTTATGACATAATTCCAATAATTAACCTGTCAGGATTTTTTGTTTTATCTTTATATATAGTTCATGTATACTCCTGTTAGGAATTACCTTTCCAGAATGAGAGATAAAATTTGCTGTCTATGTTCTGTGTCACTAGATTTTTCTCTTCAAACCATTTGCTATACTTTCAGATCTCAAATTCATTTGTGCAGCCATGTCCAATTTATATTAAACATGTTTCTTTTCTGTTTAATGTAGTATTCCAGTTGTAATGTAGAAACCAGACATGGTTTCTCTTGAGCAGATCCCATAAACAAGTCCCCTTCATTTGTGTTATTTCTTCTTTTTTTTTTACAGTAGATGAAATCCTCTCTGCTGAAATCCTCTTTATTCTGGACAATTTCATTTCTGTGTGGAACATTAGTGGTGTCATGTTCTTTGTTAAGAATGTCTATGCTTTATTTCTCCACAGGTACTTTTTATCATTGTTGGAATGCTTTTTAAAAAGAATTTATTTCTTGCAAGTGATGCTGGCCATGTCCAAAAGCTTGTGTTTATGTGCTGTGAGTATTTTCACTTTTTTGCAATGTCATTTTACTTCTATTTTGAAAATTCATTGCATGATGTCTCTGTATGCAGCTTGAAGACCCACTCCATGCTTTCTTTGCTGTCACCATCCACTCACCAAAACTTGTCACCTGGTCTTTAGACTTAGCTGTTTTTAGCTGTTCTTCCAGTTCTTCCAAATGTAAATTTAATTCACTTGTGGTCAGTTTCTCATTTTTGACTCTGTGAAGTCTTCCAGGGTCTGGCCTTAAAGTAGTTATTTAATGGAAATAATCTATTTACAGTTGCATACTTAACTCAGTAGCCAAATATATCCTTCAAAAATTTCTTTGCCTTCTCACTGTTTCCTGTAAAACACATACTGCTGGGAGTTAATTGCTCCTGACTTAAGTGGCATTGTCTGGTAACTATTCTGTTTTTGTACTACCTGAAAGTAAACCTCAATGGGATCAGAAGATATATTTAACATGTACACACAATTTTTTCCTTTATGGCTTCACTTGCTTTCTTGAAGAAATCACAGTCTTCTAGTTGTTCACACGTTTCTGGAAACACAGACTTTTTCAACAGTCTTTAGAATCTCCGTCTACTTTCCCCTTCTTCCCTGATTTCTCAGTTTCAAGGTATTTTGTCTGTAATACTGCCCATTTCTAATACCACATAATGTTTATGAGGTTGTTGTTGAACTCTAAAATTTCTTGTACAATGGAATTTGCTGTTTAAAGGACAACAGAAAAGCTAAATTTAGAGGAAGATATCTGGAACAAAATGCAAGATCTACATGGCTTAACTCACTGGATCCACAGAGGATATGCGACCAGTCACAGTCTTTCCCTGTGATGCCCTTGCTGACAGGCTCAATAGCTATCTATTTCTCTGGGAAGACTCTCGAGATCTTCCCAAGCATCATGTCACAGGAGTATCCAGCCTTGCCACCAGGCTCCAGGCCATTGTGGCTCACAGAGGCTACCCATGGAGTCCCATAAGACCTCTTCCACAAGGCCACGCTGTGGACCCCCCACCATGACTTTCCACTCCACATTGTGCTTCCAAAAGGCTTTGGAAATGCCAGCGTATCTCCATGCAAGGAAGTATAGACAGCAGAAAATACAGCTGCCTTTTTTCAACATGCACAACCAGTGATTTGAGGTTCATCTGCGCCACACTGCTTGCTTCATTGCTCCCTGACACAGCAGCATTTCTAGTACAGCCATTCCTGACCTTTGCTTGGTTTGGAATGATGGTCCCATCTATGTCCTGCCTCTGTTGTCCTACTCTGTATGGGTGGAAGAGGGATGATAGACAGCTACACTAGCAATTCAAGCAACCCTATGTGAGGACATTCAGGGGGAAAAGCCATGTCTCTGCCAGATGCATGAAAAAAATTGTGTGACACTTTCCTCCTGAGCCAGGATGAGAACTGTTCTGAGACACTGGATTTCACTGGAGGTGGAGATTCTGTCTGAGTTCTACCTGCCCCATTACTGCACCAGTTCAGCTGTGCTGAACCCATGTCTCTGGGTCTGCTGCCTACCAAAGGACTAGTGGCAATACTGGAGTTCAGATCAACTTTGATTATGACCTGCACACCTAGATACGGGACAGCTGGGTGTTTCAAATTACCTCCTGCCATTTCAATGGGCAAAGTATTTCTTCACCTTTCCTCCTTTCCTGTCCTTTCCTTCCCTTGTCCTTTCTCCCCACCCTTTTCTCTTGCTATCTTCTCCCCACCCTTACTATCTTCTTGCTACCTGTGTGGACTTAAGTTCCGCCTTGTGCTCACTGTACATGTCTGTGTGCTGTCTTAGTCCAATAACATGTTTTGTTTAGTTTGTTTTCTGGAATTTAATGTGTTAAATTGGTTAACAAATAAATCTGGCAAGCACTCACAGAAGTTATGATTCCAAAGCTTGTACTTGGGAGCAAGAGATGAGAAGGAGGAATGTGAATTACCCTCTTCAGCAGCGGCGAGTTGCTAAATCAACTAAACAGCAACCTTAGATATCCTAGGTTTGAAGAAGCCTGTGTAGGAGAACTATCACAATACTGTGTCATGACTGCAGTGTGGGATGAGGAACAAATCGCAAGGTCACCCTGCTTACTGCACCAACTGTGTCGCAGCTGAAAGCACAGACAAGGAATGGCATACTGTTATTGATCACATTCTGTGTCCTACTGCCAGGGGACCTGCTCCCTGAATTTCAGAGAAAAAAAAACACTTGAGATTCAAGGTGTTTGCTGCTGTTCCAAGGTGAATGATGCTGATTTAGTTCCTCTTTGCCAAAAGGCAGTGCCAGAGCTGTTTGTTGGAGTGACCAAGACACTGGGAGATAGCTGTGAAGGTGAAACGTACATCTGGTCTCAGACGTGTATGAACCTCTGATTAAGCCAGTTTGTCACTATACCCTTCATCAACAGCAAGAGTAGCCACGCATTTTCTTCCTCTTTACTAAACTACTGCATAAATGCTTGGAAAACAACATCCTACAGCAGAATGGAGAAAGTTAAATCCACTTCTGAGAAGCAGTGCGGGCTTCTATGGTGGACTGGGTATTGAAAAAGCAAGCACTAGATAACAATGTCAGGTGCTTTACTTGCCTTGTGGATTTTCTCAGGTTTTTGGCCAGAGAGTTTTTTTCCTCAGGAGTTAGACTGCTTCCTGATATAACACAAAATAATTAAGTCTGCTTCAGAAAGTGTGTTCAGAGCAGGTATCACTCTTACAGGTATCAGGAGGTAACTATGAAAGAACCAGGTCAAGGGCAGCCTTTCAGCCACTTGCTAGATTCCTGTAAGGCAACTCAGCAAACAAATTCTCAGAATACTGAAGATCGTCCAGCCTCTCTCCTTGTACTGGACAAGTTTTAATTATTTTACTGCAAAGTACCAGCAAACAGACATCCATAAGCGCTGTCAAAAATTGGTCATGATAAAAAATGATGCAATTCTATGAACGAGAGAGAGGGATATCAGCTCTTTGAAACCTGAACACATGATTGCATTGCTCCACATGATTGGATCTGATATCCTAACACATGGCATGCAATAACTGGTGAAGAGCAAAATCAATAGAAATGAAGTAATATCAAGGCAGAGTTGAACTGATGAGACTTGGGAGCACCTTAGGAGAAACTTGAAGATCTGGGTTTGTCAGTATTGGCCTTTACCTGCTCTTCACAGCTGCTTTTCATATCTACTTTTCCAAAGATAGCTGGAGGGTCATTTTTGGCTGGTTGACCTTCATCTATACTGCTCACCTGTTGAGAAGTTACTGTAGTCAGTATTCTTATTTTCAATGATTTAGAACATGGTTGGCCTGCCAGTGACCTGTGGGTTGTACATTGCTGCCAGAACTATTCTGTGAGGCTGTGGCCTGTTCCTTCCTGTTTTCTTTCCTGACAACTCCCCTATCAAGTCTCAGCAATATGGGCATGTGCACCTAGGTCTTGCAGCTCAGAGAAGAGTAGCTGTACCTCCAGATCTAAGATCTGATTCAGACACACAGTCTCTTGTCTCACAGAACATGGAGCTAAGTCAATACTGCACATGGGATAGATGTGTGGCCACTCAGATGAAATAGTAACAATTCTCAAGCTTTTTCTTAAGAGATATGGGGTCTCCTTCACTTGAAAAGCTGGACTTCTTGACTCATGCTCTCTTCTACTCACGATCTCTTTCGCTCTTTCCTCCTTGTTTTCGGACCATGATCACTATGATTGGCTTCAGGAAAAGCATCGTTTTTTCCTTTTCTCTCAAATAAAGAGGATGGCACTAATGTTTTTTCATCTCTTTCATTATTTAGTATGTGTACCTTGCACGATGTAATTATATTTTGTGTTTCATATGAGTGAGTCTTGGATGGGCTGAACTATATGAAAAGACTAACTAAAAAACCCCCCAAATTCTATGTTTTAAGTCAACATTTGTGAACAATTTTGAAACTCTTAAGCAAAACAATATAAAAAAATCAGTATAAAAAGCAACCTTCGTCACTAAATCTTGCATACCTCCTTATAACGAGGCAAAAAGAAAAATTCTTTAGGTTTGAAGTTCTTCAGAATTAAGTTTATGGGTAGTCTCTTAAAACCTTAATCAATTACACAGTGGGTGTATGAACGTTAAAGTACATTTTCACTTTTTACTGTTGATGTTGGTGGATTGCAACACTGTATCAGCTTAACTCCTCTTATAACTGTATTACTGCATCTGTTCAAAATCATGTTTTTTTAAATCTCAAAATTAGGATTAACTGTAAGATCTGAACAGCAGCTGTCAAACATTTATAAAAACAGACCCATTTTTTCCTTGGAGTACAACAAGGTCACTAGTTACCTTGTTTTTGTTGTCTTTCAGACTTGCCTCCATAAAAATACTTTGCAATCTGTTTTGAATACTGGTTCACGATAAGAAGGCAATTTTAAACCTTTTACCATTCCTACTGATTTAAAGTATATGTATGGAATTTCCAGCTTTGGGTAATTATCTGTTTCAAACTGAAAGATCAGTGGCCTTATATCTGTCAGTAATCATCAGTCACACAACTGGTGCAGTGCATGCTCTTTGCTTCTACTGGAGAAATTATGGTGTTCTCTCACTGTTCTTCTAAATGAATTCTAAGAGATTTTAGATTGCAAAAAGCCTCTCTTAAAATTTTTTCTTAATAATTTTACATTTTTTTTAGGTTTTTTATTATACTCAGCCACAATGATGTGTTGAGATTATACTTGGTATTTTTAGTATAGAAAATGGCTCTAACACACGGTATACTGTGCTCCATCTCCAGCCTTACCATGTTAAATCAGTATACATCTGTTAGTAAAGAATCATTTCCTTCTGTTGTAACTAATGGTGGCAGCAAATATCCAGCCTTGTATTTTATGCATGATTCCAAAAATCTATGTCCCCTTGGTTACAATTTTTCAGTACGACATGAGTGTCTCATAATTTAAATTTTCAAACTTTTTTTTGCATTAAACAGTCCATTTCTTCAGTAATTACATGTATTACAGAATCTGCATAACTTTCTGTTCCCTCAGCTGCATTATTTATTTTTATATTAGCCACATATGGAACATTAGCGTACCATTTATCTCCTATTGCATATAGTCTTGTGGAGAGACATAAATCACAAGACATCTGGTTAGGGGTAGACAAAATTTTAGAAACATTATCATAACCAAAGAGTAATGGGTTAATCTGACAGGGCAGCTCTGTGTTATGATATACCAAAATGTCTGAATATCCCTAAGTGAATTAGCTGTTACAAAATGCAATTTGGCAGAAATTGAAATGCTCATGAATTGCAGTCCAAATACTGAGTAGTTCTGGTTAAGAAAATAAGAGAGGAGATAAAATATCTGAGATATTTTATTTTGACTCTTTTAATGGAATGATTTTTTTTCTAATTCAAGACAACATTTTTACTTTTTAAGTTTTCAGACCAAAGAAAAGACATACCTAAAAAGGTGAACAGTTAAAACTGTTTTTCTAATTTATTTAAGAGAACTGAGCTGACCTTAAAAACCCCTGAAGTATAAATTCCATCCTGATGTGAAATTATGTATTTTTCATTCTTCATTTCTTCAAACCAAATATATGAAAACAAACAGGCAAAATAAAAATCCATCATTCTCCAACTGAGGTTTTCAGTTTCAGTTTTCATTTTTTAAAAGCTTAATTTCCATTGTCATTTCTGAGCACAGTTTATGCCACAATGGAAGTCTTATGCATAAATATATTCTGGTGGTACTGTTCATATCCACACAGCTGGTGCAGCATTCAGATTAGAGGAGAGCAACTACAAGCTGCGTGTCCTCTCTTATCTCCATTCCTATCATTTAGGCTGTTTTTGAAAATTTGATACCAGTTGATTAAACAACCCAAATCTCTCCAGCCAGGTTTTTCCGTTTTTGATATACTGATGGTAATCTTTCTTGGTCGCTCCATTCTCTGCCTGATTCACAGTCTGAAAAGCTCTCTTGTGCTAGACAGTTCTCTTGAGTCTCTGGATTTGAAACACTTAATATGATTACTACTGCCACTATTAGAGAGCATTGTTTGTGAGCAAAATATTTGTCAGCCACTCCCTTATTTCTGAATTTCTCATCCCTAATGGAAAACAATTCCTGAGAGCTTCAAGGGAATGTTATTAAAATTCAGATCATGAATAGCACCACCCTCACATTCAAATATACCTCTACCTTCCTTTTGAGTTTCAAAGTGAAATTAACTGCATTTACATAACACTCTCTTAAAGAGTGCACTCTACTTTTAAGTAATTCAAACAGTCCTTTCTAATCTCTTGCATCCTATTATTGAGAGAAATGTGATTCTTTCAGAGTGGAAGAAAGAACCTTTTACCCCATCATAGTGGGAAAATACTGCAGACTTTTGAATGGCCATCTTCAGTATTGTTGCCATAAAATTCCTTCTACAGCTTTTGCATACACATTTAGTAAGTTGTTCCTCCAACAACAGAGGTAGTAAAACCTCACTTTCACAGATTTGTGTCTCATGCTGCCCATCATTATTCCCTGAGATGTCTCTAATTGCCTCCCACCAAAGCCTGCACTGAAACCCCAGGTCTCTCTCCCTGACAATAACCAGCAGCTGCAAAAGGGGCAGCGTATGCTGGTGGCTGGTGGTTTGGCTGGTGCCAAACTGTGGGTGTGCTGGCTACCCAGCCTGTGCGTGCACCCTGGCTGCTGGATTGCTGAAGAACAAGTAATGCTGAACTCAGGATTCTGCCTTTCGTTTGGCAGGATCTTCCCTTGAATATTTCCCCCATGTTTTGTGACAGATTTTCATGAAACTTGTCCAAACACAGTATCTCTGAGATACCTATCTGTTTCTCAGTGACTAAAACAGGTAACAGGGGAAGGGAGGCAGATTATAATGATCAAACATAAGCTTTATCTTCTTAAGAAACCAACATGAAAAAAACCCATGTTTTTAATGTTCACCCTTTTTTTTCTACACGTGAGTTATTTCTGGTTTCTAGATTTTCAGAGACCTCTTATTTGTCTGTTGCTTTTTAACAGAACCCCTGCAGAAAACAAATGTTTGTCATGTTGATGCTACTTTTCTTGCTTTAGCTTCTAGACTCTGACAAGCCCTAGTAACTTCATTGTCAGAATGAAATAAGAAATTAAAAAAGCAGTGTCATGAATCCAAGCAACACACTGGAAGGTGTCATGAATTTCAGGCTCCATTCATCCTACTTCATCCTGTAGTGCCCATCAGCAGTGGAGCTCTGGCTGCATCTGATTCTGCATGCAGGTTTCCAAACCATGCTTCTGTAATGGTCCCCATGTAAAAAGCGCAGAAGCAGCATGCAAGCAAAAAAGCCTCCACAACAGCATTACATTTCAAGTCCCCCAATAGAGACAGTTACACTTGATTTTTTGTTATAGAAACCTACCAAAGGCCATGTCCCAACAAAGCAGCCATGTCCAAACAAAGCACCCATAGTATTAATCTAACTTTCCTTCAACTTGGTCTGAATAAGTTGTCTTGTTAAAAACCTGCAGATTTACATCTTGTTGCTTTCACTAGATCAAGAACAGAGCACAGATCTCACTGGCAGTATCTTGTGTGTACTTGATTTTATTTCCTTTCTAGCATAACATTTTTCCCAAATTGATACCTGTAGAATAGCTCTCCACTTTGAATGCAGTATGTTGAGCACGATGAGTGAGATGGATCAACATGTGGAGAGATTTGGACTCTTCTTTGGTATCTGTTTCCATCTGTCAGAACTGGAAAATAGAAAGTAATGTGACTCAGTTCACATTTAACTGTAATCTCCGCTGTAAGGACTGCCAGAGATGATTTTGGCACAGTCTGCCTGGGCAGGTATCCAAGACTTCTTTATCTCTTAACTTAAGGAAGCCTCTAGGCATGAGCACCCCAAATGTCTTTACACAGAAATGAATTCCAAAACATTTGCCATTGATATGATCCTGAATTTTGTAAATGTGTTCATTTTTTCCCTTTTGAACAGGGTTTCCTAATGCTCTAGCTGTCTGATGATATCAAGGAAATTTTACTTAATGTGCACTGAAAAATGCTTAGAAATCCTGGTCTCTCTCCTTCTCTAACTTCTGCAAAAGAGAAGACACTAATGAAATGATATCAGTTCTAAGGCAGAAGATGGATGAAAAGATATCTTAAAGAGGCCCTCAACCTAAATGAAAGCAACATCCCTTGTCTTCAGACCCACTTATATTTCTAAGGCTTTATTCTGTTGCCATTTGAAGCAGAAAAAAACAGCAAGATAAAAAATAAATATGAATTAATTACAAACCCCTCCTACTAAATTACAGTTCTGCCGCACTTCTCCCTTCTGCAGCTAGTGAATGATTAATCAGATGTTGTAGATTTCTAGAATGACAGGGCCAAACAGGACTGAAAAGTTCAT
This sequence comes from Falco biarmicus, assembly GCF_023638135.1. NCBI lineage: Eukaryota > Metazoa > Chordata > Aves > Falconiformes > Falconidae > Falco > Falco biarmicus. Next base: position 74,252,246 of record NC_079290.1, read on the forward strand.
TCCATTTCACCTCTCATTATGTAGTCTTAGTGATTTGGTAGGATTTCTTATTTGTTTTGAACATAGACTTCATAAATTAATACATTACTTCTAAAGGGAAAATATTTCCTTAGAGCAAGCCACTGTCACTTTACTATTAACAGAACTGATAGAAAGACATGTAGCTAAGTTGAAATATGTTTATGGTGATTGAGGGAGGAGCCTGCTATTGAATATACCTACCTACATAACCAGTGCATGCTGATATGGGAGCATGCCTTGTGAAATCTCTGCATTCCAGAGGAAATGGCAATGCACTTTTACGTAAATACCAGTATTTTCCTGTTAAGTATCTATTATTGGCAAGACTGAATGAAGTAAAACCATAAATGAACACATAACCACATAAACTTAATAAATATCTCTATTTTTCAAGTTATCTTCTTTGGTCTGGGAATACTTCAATTAATAGCATGTACAACAATGCTAATGTTATCAAGGTTGCAACATGTGTTTCAGCTAGAGGTTCTACTTAACAGAAGATCTGGGGAAAAGCATCAAGTTACAGCTTCTCAACATTTAAGACAGCTAAAATCTTCATCTAAATTGGAAAATGTTTGCCTATGTTTTAGGAAAAAAGAAACTTGATATTAACTTTGCATATCGACATCTAGCTTTTTAGAGGTTCTAAATGAGTATGGATCACTTGCCTTTGCTAAATCATCACTGATTTACATAATTTGAGGAAGTACCCTTCAATGTATAATGCCAAGAGCTACAGCCTGTTATTGTAGAGTTGACAACAAATCACACAGATAGCATTCTGACCCTGTGACATTCCTTCTTTTTTTCACACCAGTAATGCAGTGCTCTTTTAAAGCTGGATAACTTAGCCTGACAATGTCCTCAAGCAGTGTAGGGCTACTGTAGCAAAACCAGTATCATCCCACCTGATCACCAGAACAATGAGTATGACCAAGGAAAAGGGGGCAAGTGAACAAAATTTCCAAATTCTGCCTTTGCCAGAAACATTAGATAAAGGTCAGACAGTGCAGCTGCACTTGCTCTAACTCTTGCTTCAAATTAGTTCTGAAACTAACTCACCTCCAGATGCATGCTTTCATTTATACCTTTCTAGTAACCACACTTTATCTACTTAAACCCAGCTCAAGGCAACAACTCATAAACAGGAGAATTTGCTTTGACTTATTTATGTATACAATAGATTAGCTCCCTATCATGGTGGAGAAATTATATCTTTTCCTAAGTAGTGGTGTAAAATTTTGTAAATGTTAATTTAGCATTTAGAATAACTCTGTCTGCAGTTAGGATGCTCATCTTGGCTAAATTCTCACTATTTTACCACCATCTCCTTTCAACATTATTTTCCTGCCGATAACTGAAAAAAACCCCTAGTCACTCAAGTTTGGAAAAAGAATTTCCTACAAACTACAAAGAAGTAATTTTCATGCTGAAGCAAATGTACTGATACATCACTAAAACAGATTTTTTTTTATACAGAGTTGCATGAGATGAAATGGGCTTTTAATGCGAATTAAGTTGGCTTTACAGTAATCACAGCATAACCTTAGCTAAAATATTTATCAAACCAACAGAACTGTTAGAATCACTTTTCTTTCCCTCTTAGGAATAATGCAAAATCAATACATGAGATTAATGCATGATTAGCAAACTTACATTATGTATTCAAAGAGAAAGATTTTCACATGAGTTTCCCTGCATGTCTTGATGAAAGTGGGTTGTAGAGACAGAACGTGTTCAGGAATATTTAATGAAATATGGTTCAAATACCGGTGTCATTTAAAATTAGGAAGACAGAAGTGATCTAATGTAACTTCCTCTTACACTCACTTCAGCTATGCTCCAGCTAAAACAGATGTTTCTTCTTTGCAGGAGAGCAGGAGAGTTAAGGTTTACTCTTGGCATGATTTAGATTAAGAATATTGTGCTTTGTCAGTGGAAAGTAAGTGTCTGGATTTACCCAGAGTATCTAAGACGCAGTCTTGTATAATAAAAATAACAGTATAGTATTTCTTTTTACCTGAATTATGTTTCTTCAAAATCTATTTAATCATAAAAGGGTGTCTGTATGTGTGTTTGAGCATATATGCATACTTACAAAAAAAGACTTCCATTCTAAATTTTTTTTCAAAGATAGAATGCTTTATACTTGTCATTCAATATTTTACACATCCCAAAGCCACTAAAACAAATGTGACCCTCAGCTGAAAGCAACAAAATTTCATGTCCATCTATAAAACACTGTTTTGCTTGGGGCAATACATCTTGAGCAAGTGTATAGCAAATCTCAATGCATTTTAATATTAAAAATTTAAGCCTGGAGAATGGTCTTATCCGGTTCCCAGGCCCCCTTTCCAGCCCTTTGGGAAACATCTTTGCTAATGTATTGAAAATAAGTAATCAGAAGGGAAATATGTATATATATAATAATATGCATTACTAAATGGATAAAATATCTCCAAATACAGCTACGTCATAGTTGATACATATGCCTGACAACAAACAGCCTGTCACTGAAGTGGAGTCATGTATATTTAATTCTATCAGAGTTAGCCAAATCCTGCCTGGCCAGTGCATCTTTCACTAAACTGCAAAATTCATAAGGAGGGGTGACTCCAGGGTCAATGTTTCCTTCTCCTGGCTCTTCTCCAGACTTGGGATCCCATTCTCAAGGTACTGAGTCACCCTCTTCTCCCTGTACTTCAGTTTTCTTAAAGCCAGTTACAAGTGGTATGTAGTTCAGCCAGCAACTGAGCATTCCTGGGTCTGAAGGCACAGAAAGGTTTGTTTATAGGTTTTTTCCCCTCCACACAGGAGCTGTGAATTAGAGATTTACTGTGGACATAACCTGTTGCAGCAGTGGGAGCATGCAATAGCAGTAGTTGTATCCGGAACTATAGTCTCCAGTTTCTAGAGGTCCCTAAGAACATTACTATGCACTAGAAGCTTCCAAGTCTCAGCTACTCAGAGCTATCAATCTTTTCTGACCTCCCTCTGTCCATGCTCCAAGCAGACGAGAGCTCTGCTTTTGTTCCCAAGCCTTGCCAAAGCTGTATAAATATGTTAATGTCATGCTGACCTAACCACTACTACATGCCTTCTGGCCAGTTAGGAGATCACTTCATTTGCCTGAAAAAAACTTATGTACACATATCTTTGCGCAGCATCTGGAGTTAGTTACACATAATTGGTGAATGACCATAACTCTTCTGTTGTCCTTTCCCGTCCCACTCTTTTTTCAGATTTTTCCTTCATTCTAGGTGACAGCTTGAGCCATTAGGTATTGCTTTTGTGAAGAACTGCTCAGCTTCTCTATATATTCAGCTCCCTTATTTGGTCTGGATAACCTTACTGTATACATTAAAACCTGTTATCCTATTAAAAGCACTTACCACTTCATAAGATTCTTCCCTTAAATAGCTCACTTCCCTCCCCCCCACCCCTATCCTTTTTAATACTATAGCTCTTCTTTTTGATTAACCAATATAAAAAGCCACACATTTCTGCAGCTTTCTCACCCTGTCTGGAAACCCATGAATTCTTGCATGGCACTGCATTTCAACATCATTTTTCCAAATTCCTTCCTCCCTTCTGCCACCATGTGCGTACATTTTATGTCACTCTTTTTCATTGCCTGATCCTTTGGCTGGCCCTGGATGGATGCCACTTCCTTCTTTACTTTGCTCTTTTAGTCAAATTATAATGAACATAGATTCCTGTCATCATATTGGAGTTCACCACACAGGATCTTTGAGACTTGACCTGCCCAGACCACACTCTTAAAATTGACTTGTAATACGTGTATGTTGAGTTGATGTACCCACTTGTCACTTTTTGTCTAAAGGGAAACCAGAAAGAAGAATTTTTCTTTTTTTTCCTTCCCCACCCCCCCCTTTTTTAATGACTAAAGAGAAACCAACTGTTAAATGTGGCATTGCACATATTTTGGGCCAAACCCTGTTCACTTTATTCTCATTTGTATCTTCATTCATTTCTGACAGGTCCTTTCATGTTATTTGATGAGTAGTATTTGAACTCTGTCAGTCACTACCTGTATTATTAGGTTAAGAATAGAAACAAATAATTATATTGCCATAAAGGTGTCTCTGCAGGGTTTCTTTAAGAAGCAGATTTCCTGATTAAAGCAACTGCAGGCTTCTTTCATTTTTGAAAGGCTTTAAAGTGATCTGAAATGTTGCTTTGATTCAGTCATGATAAGCAAGTACATGCAGAAACACTGCAGTATAGAGCTGCTTTTTATACTGTGGCTTTTTAAAAAGGTTTAAATTACTAAGCCTAAATGAGTGTCTTAGAAAAGGAAGAATGCTTCTTGCTTGTCACAGCAACAGTCTTTTCTGCCTGCAGTAGGCAGGACGTTGACCTCTACCTGAACAGCTCGAGGTAAGAGGAGTAGCCACTGGAAATTATTTATAACCTGACCAGCTCATTTAGTTTCATCCTCTGAGGCCCTCAGAGTCGAACTGACACAGCAATAATGGCCAGCGAACTTTTGATCCAATTAATTGTTAATGAGAGGTTTGATTAGCAAATAAAGGGCCTATTAGGTTAGGTGATTGTCTTTCTTTCACAATACCAGAGGTCAACTTTTTTTTTTTTTTTTAACTGAAAGAAATGTACACTGTGTACTCTGGTTAAATTAACCACATGCTCACAGGTGTTGAGTAAAGTTGATTCAGGGAAAGTCAGCTTAGACATCTGTCTGTAACCATGAGAACGCAATAGGTATTCCTCACTTTGTATATGATTAGGGTTTTTTTCCCCATTTCTTTGTTAATTCAACTGCCTCTACCTTTCTGCGCCTGTGAAATCTTGCATTAACCCATCCTTCTCCTTGTCCTTTCCTTCAGTCTTCCTTCACAGTTGTCTTTTACTTTAATTATGCTGCCAAAATTCTCAGTTTCAAATTAATTAGTTCTTCATATGTATTTTAAACCTCCCAGTGTATATGCAAACACCATTCCAGTGCATGACATTCTATTCTTAAAAATTTCCCTCTGAGTTATGACACACTTCTGTAAAATTACAATGAATAAAGAGAAATGCAAGATTAAGGACAAAACTGAACTACAAATGACACCTATGTAAATTAAGATATTTTGATCTCAGTGCAGCCATGCTGGATTTATACTAGTATAAATGTGTAAATCTGACATTAACAAATTGATCCCTGTAGAGTAGCTTTTGTTATCTGAACATTTAATCTTCTTTCATATTATCAATAGCGCTTGAAAACATAATGCTGCTCACTGTCTCTTCCTTCCAGCCTCCATAATGTACAGAAAGCCACAATTAGAAGAACACTAAGTTCGTTGTCAAGCTTTCACAGATTAAAAATCTGGAGATGTGGTTGTCTCTTTGCAGGGTGTGATGTAGCCTTTAATTACATGATCACATTCTTTTTTTCTGTGATTCAACTCATGAGATGGATGGATGTTACCAAAAGCAGCAGCTCCTCAGCATTTCTTTTCACCCTTGTTACTTAATGAAGACTCAACAAGTTTACTGCATGTTGTCTAAACCTTGCCCACATGAGAGAAATGGTAATTTTTTGATGATGTATCCTGCTCGTCATTGTAATACAAAAGCATGTAGCAAACAGCATCAAAAAAGCAGTGCAGAATAGTGTAGTATAGCTCTTTCTGTTGGGTATTGTCTTTTTTTTTGGTGTATCTTTAACACAAAAAGCTGAGCTGTAGAAATATTAATGCTAGAAGCGTAGGCTGACTGTTCATTCTCAGAGACATGTTGGAAGACTACCCAAAACCTGATGTAGAGACACGAATTTGAACTTTCCTTCGGATTTTGCAGGCTGAGGTTTGTAGCTCTTTCCCAGTTAGTGAAGCTTCAGAGTGGATATCCAGTCTCATCAGCAAAAGACAGCAGCAGTGAGCTATGAAAAATCACCCCTTTTTATCCTGATGGAAGCTTCAGCAGCCTGGTAGTCCGCCTGGGCTACACCCATGCTCTGATTTTTGTTTGTCTGTTTGTATGCATATGGCCTGGTTTCTGTGTATGTGCTTGCTGTTCTGTAGCTCCCTATTAAGTCAGAGCACAGCTCTTACCAATGTAAATGTGAGTACCCAGCATTTTTGCAAATCAGAGACCCATAAAACAAAAAGTATATAATTACTAACCATGTACAAAAGGTTTGGTCGCAATGACTAGACCAGCCTCATTAAGGACAGGTATGACAAGAGGCAAGGTTTAATCCAGTTCTCCAGGGCTGCTTGAACCACAAAACTTCCTGTAATCTTCTCTGATCTACTAATGACTCTGTATCACACAAAGTGGGGTTCAGGTAGGGTTGCCCATGCATGGAGACCTTGACTTTGCATAGGTTCTGTTTATGCCTGGCTTTTCTAGGTTTCACATATTTCAGATATAATTCCTAGGTCTTTGTAATGAATTTAGACTTAAATCTTACACCTGTCATTAGCTGAACTGAAATCTTTTAGACAACTGCACAAACCTCTATCATATCTGAAATGACCGTTAACTGTGACAACAGTAGAAAGTTTTTTTCCTTTGCAAGAGATGTTCTCAGACGTAAATGAGGCCCGTAGTTTTTCAAGGGCTTTTGCAGAACAGTTTTTAACCTTCAAGGTGTGGCTGAGGCCCTGGGAGCCCTGATTCTTTGCCAGTGTCTGATGGGAATCTTCCTTCTCCTTCATCCTGGCCAGACAGAGCTCTTCCATCTCTAACTTTCTCAGACTTTAGCAATCCTTATGCTTTACTTCACTGTCCTTCACTGCAGTCCTAATCCTGCTTTTAGTACTTTGTTTTCATTCATCCCCAGTCTTTCTTTTTACTCAGTCTCCTAATGCCTGTCCTTATTTTCAGTGACCCTGATGGCTTTCTTTAGCTATCAATAGAAAACATTTTTTTTCTGACTTTATATGTGAAGCTTTACCCATGTGTGTGCATGTAAAAACGCACATGCCCATGTGAAGCTGTAGACATACACCCAATGGTTCAGATTTCCTAAAGCTGTAAATAACTAAAAGCAACCTTTTATAATGACAAGTAGTGCAGACTAGGATAATGCTATCAACTTGATGTATAACAGATACATCTTTTCTCAGGGACATGATCTTCCATGTTTATACATTCTGCATAGTATCTCCCTTTGCACATACCTCCACTGAATATCAAGGGCAAGCCATTGGGTACTACCAACATAATGGCCTTGCAGTATGGATGGTAATGAAAAAGAAAATTGCAGAAACTAATTTTGTTAGCCATTCAAGCTAATGGCAAAATCTCCACCTGATTTGACTGGGTTGGGATATGCTCTGTAAAAATTAGTTACCATATATAAAGGTAGATAATGAAGACATATGTATTAAATAGTATAATATGATTACAGAAATTAATTCGTATTTGTGCAATAGCACAGGAAGAGATAACTGAAGATATCTAATTGGATCTCAAAGATGCATTTCAACATGAGCTGTCAGTTGAAGTGGAGAATCCAAGAAATAGAGAGAGGAAGTCTGTTCAAAACAACAAGCTCTTAATAAATGTAGGTTCTCATCACATGAGGTGTGAAGTGGCTTATGAGAAGATGAGTGTGAGAAAAGGCAGTAAAGCAAGCAAAGCCAGTACGGTCATTGTGCTATGTGTGGACCACCTTCAGCTCAAGCCATATGAGAGCTACTTTAAGGAATATTTATTAAATGTTTTTGACTGGGTGAAACCAGACGTCTGGAGGATTGTATGTGACTGTGGTGCTTCAGGGGTGCCCTGGAATCCAAAACCCTTCTGAAGTCACATTATTGATACAGTCTTTGCTGATGAAATTTCTGTCACAGACTTCTCACATTAATCTATGTGCTTCAGACCTCATTTAATTTCACTTTACATTAAGTGTCTTTTGGGCACAGTCCTCCTCCTGCCCCGCCCCCCCTGTTCTTTAAAGTACTATATACACATGGTATTATAGAAAATTAATATATAACAAGAATAGAAGTAGTTCAAAAAAGAGAAGGGGATTGCTATTATAAAATGTTTTTTCTAACAGTATAAGCAAGAACTGAATGATATAAAAATGCATGTCTATGCTACTAAGTGAATTGCAGTTAACTCTCTAGCTATTGATTGACATAACTCCTGAAATCTGCTTGTGGTTGTATGTAACATGGATATGAAACATTACCATTCTTCTCCACAGAATGGTTTTATTATTTTTCAAATCCAAGTGAGCAGTATTTTCAACTTTATATCTCAAGTTTTGTGAAAATGTTGGCTGTAAGCAAAAGGATCATTAAAGTTCATATTCATTTCACAAGTCAGTGTAGCAGCTTTATTGCATGAGGTGTTATTATGACTTTTGAAACATTAAAACCTAGCAAAAATAACACAGAAAGAAGTGTGATATATTCTGTTTAAATTATGATTTCATTATTAGAATTTGTTTTGGCTTTTCCCTACCCATCCTATCCAAGTGATATAATCTCACAATTAAAATGTCAAATTTATTTCCTTGCCTTCCTGATGTTACTGAAATCGGCCGGTGCTACTCTAACATAGATGCCAAAGCTCTAATAGACTCCAAAGTAACAAAATATTTTGTCTGATTTTATTTTTCAATTTTCATTAGACTAATACAAGAAAACATTTATCCCAAGATCAGAGAATAATCACATTACTAAACAAATTCAGTGGGTAAATGCAAAGGTGATTTATAGAAATTACATTTTGGAATATAGACATTTAGGAAAAAAAGAGTTTAATTTATAAAATAAATTAAATAAAGAACAGAACCTGGTAATGAGTGATTTATGCTTGGACCAGTTCCTGTAAGTTCTCAATTCACTGGAGAGTTTCCAACTACTGGGGGAATGGAATGAGGGTTTATGAAGGGAAGTAAAACATATACTGTGTTATTTATGAGAAGAAGAGGGGATGGAAGGACCAGTACACTTTTCACCTAGGCATTACAGTGTACACGGTGTACATGCCACAGAATGTTTTTTCTCAGTCCTTCCAAAGCCACAGATGAGCGGATTCATAGACAATTGGAGATTTGATTACACAGATTACTATGTGAAAATGATATGGTTTGGCTGTTATCACATATGGCTAAACATGAGCTATTAGGAGAATAGACTCCAGGCTGATACGCTGTGGTGAATTTAGCCTCTCGGTAGCCTCTTGACACCTTCATAAGAGGTGGTTATTTGCACTTTCTAAGGATGAAACATATGTCTTCTTGATTTAACATAATAAAGAATTCTTGACTCATTACTGTCTGAGTTATTAGAAAGTTGTGAACTATAAAGAGAAGTGATTATTCTTCACTTCTAATCCCTGTACTCTGTGCTAAGCAGAGAAGCGTCCCCAAAGGAAGTGTCAGAGTTAGGTCCTAAGTTTAGATGTGCAGAAACGCTTCCCCAAAAAACCATCTGTGTCTGCATAGACTGGAAAGCCTCCTTATGAAGAATAAACCCACTAGGCTAATGCACACCCTTGTGGATGACCTCCAAACCCACTGCACAAATATGCAACCTAACTGATTAAACAATTATTCTCAGTACTTTCAAGGTTTATTCTTCATATCCACAATTGTTTCAGATATTAAAACTCCAAGTTGAATATTATTCAACCCTTTGATTCTTACAAAACTTAGTCCTGTGGAGATGCTGCCAGACCCAGAAACTTGTAAAATACAAAGATGCTACATGCCTGAGAAATGAATAAACATTTTACATCCCATTTTTTTGTCTTTCGTTGCTATCACATGAAATTTTGCATCATGAAAAATTCTATTCCTCTCCAATTTATTGAATCTGCACTTGATACTCCTCTCCTGATGAGAAGAGATCCATATTCATATTTATTTTGCTCTAAATTAGCTACTCGCTTATTGACCCTAAATAGTTATCATCTCAGCTGGAAATATATTAGAGTTCTAGTTGCCAAACAAATATTCAGCAAAAGCTGAATAAAAGCATATGGGGAGGAAAAACCCACAAAGTTTTCACTGCCAATATAATGGAAGGCATTCTGGCGGACAGCCATCTGCACCCGCTGAACAGAGGGATCCTGGGATGACATTGATCGATTTAACAGTAGGAAGGTATTAATGATATTCAGCACTGATGGCTGAGCCACTTCACACTCATTTGCATTTCCATTCATCATCTCAGCATTTATCATTATGAGGCGAATGCCAGAACTAATTAAAGTCTGGGCTAACAGGGTGACATGGGAGTCCAGCCGCTACTTATACTGAGGAAATATGGGAAACTTTCCAGCAGGAAGTAGACCAACCTTACACCAAACCCAATTAACTTAATTCCTAACTAAACCATTTGAGGGTCCTTCATTTGAATAAACCAAAAAGCTGGGTTTGAAGTTACACCATGCTTTTTTCCCTTGTGTTCTAGTAGTTTCATGACTTAATAACATTCTCTTCCGTGGACATTCAGGAGATTTCCTTAATGTGATCACACTCCTCAGCTATGCCCTCCCAATTTTGTCATAGCAAGCAGAGATACAATTTCAAATTCTGCTATAGAAGTTAAATTTTAAATATAAATTCTAACATAATTTGATCCTGAAGGGACCTAAAAAGTAGTGTGGATACCCTAGTAAAAAAAGATGATTGAAAGCCCGAATACACTGAAATCTATTGTTTATGTTTGTGTAAAAGGGCTAGTAAACTACCTTTTCAGAGAGACATGAAAAATATTTTTGTTTGTTTCCTAGCACAGAAATATGAAATTTTTCTTCTCCGCAGACCTAGGTTTGCTTGGCATACTCTCACAAGCTGTCCCATTAGCTGTACTGAGACAACCCCTGTAAGCAAATCGACCAGGATTTGATCCTGGATACATCTTGGTAAGTCTTTTGGTTTCAAGAATCATCTTGCTGAGACCTGGAAAAGTCACAGGCTGTCAAGCTCCACTTAGGTCTGGTCTCTAGCATCTTTAGGGTCCTTTGAAATTTCCAAACAGAAAGAACAAACATGATAAGAGAAAGGTGTAGTAGTACAGAGAGCTGTAGAAAAGCTTTGCAAATAAATTGCTTAAAATTTTTCAGATTTTTGCAAGGTATCTGTATAAGTACAAAAAATAATCTTTTCAAAACCAGATTTTAATAAACATTATCCTTACCAATGGTTTCAAATACTGTTTTATATTTTAAAACAATATTTTATTTTTATTTCTACAAACATAAAAAGACATTTGATCTAGGCTCTGGGTAACAGTATCATTTCATCACCCAAGAAACTTCTCTGTCTTGGTAAAACAAATACATACCACCAGGTGAAATACCTGGTTCCCATGCCTACAATGAAACCTCCACAGTTTTCTGTCTGCCACACACTTAGGAGAAAATATGGCTTTTATACTCTTCTACAAAGGCCTTAATGGTTTTAAAAGAGATGCAACATCTTTATCTGTCTAGTGACATGCCCCCATGCATATCCACAGATACAAGAAAAGGCAGTGCTTCTGTGGGATATGCTGGATATCTCCAATGTTGGTTCAAAACAATTGAGAGATACATAGGTTAAAATCAAATCTTCATAAGCCCCTTTCAAACTTCGTGAAAGAAATAGTGAGCTTGAAGTCTTGGTGGGAAGCTCCTTTTAAGAGAAAACTCAGCCTTTGCTTACTTCAGTTTTTTACTGATTTAATTGCATAGCTCCAGCTGGAAAATGGCTAAGTTAGACAGGCATGGATGAACCACTCTGGCTCTTTTTGCCTGGCATTGATGAAAAATATAGGCATTTTATGAAACCAGAATGAAGAGATGCAGCAGGTAATTTTAATTTTCCTTTCATGCTGGCCAATTTTAATTTAGTCCTCCTTTGTGGTAACAGCTTTATCCTCTTCCTGATATATATTTCTGACCCATTCACATGGCCAGGCAGTGTGTAGCCTGTAAAAAAGATCAATGAACAACGAAGGGTTAGATTATATTGACTTAATGTTGATTAGTTTACACTGGGTTGTCTGCTGCAAAAGATGTTAGAGCTTTTGTAGTTCATTAGCTCCCATCAATTGAACACTGGCTTAAATTAGTACATGAGGCTCTTCTTTTCTGTAATGCAATTTCAACTTGCATTTCATGCTTAGCTTTCCTGTCTGTACTTCCATGTGATAGCTGTTACAATATTTTTCTCCATGAGAGAAAAGAAAAACAAACAGACTAAAAAAATCAAAATGCTTGTTAGGTGAGTTCCTGCTAATTTCACCTAGGGAGGTTATGCCACTTGTTATGATCAGTATTAGCTTGATATCAGTTATATCAGAAGTGTTATTTCACTGCAACATATCTTGTAATCACACCAGGAAATGGCAGCTTATAATTAAAAAAAAAAAGTATGACTTTATTAGATGATGCATTTACTGTCAAAAAATCAGTTGCAGCTTTTATAATTTATGATCACAGATCTGAACAAATCAGGATTTCATAAAAATGTTTACCATTATAAAAAAGTGCCATAAATTTGGTTCTGAACAGCTGTAATAGACAGCTCAAATAATAGCATTTTATTATCTTTGAGCAGAGACAAAGAACACGGTTTTAGAATGTTCTAAATGCTGGGCTCAGAAGGGACTTCTAGAGATAACCTGGTCCAACTCCTCTGCTCAAGCAGGGCCACTTACAGCCAGTTGCCCAGGACCATGTCCAGGCGGCTTTTGAATATCTCTAGTGATGGACACCCCACGACCTCTCTGTGCAACCTGTGTCAGTGCCCAGTTCCCCTCACTATAAAAAACCTTTATCCTTGTGTTAAGGAACAAACAGGACAGAACAAGAACTGGTTGTTATACTTAATTCTGTCAGGCAGTAGTATCTTTGCTAGGTGCTGGCCAATCTTCCAGCTGTGCTCTGTGGCAAGCCCATTCCACCACTGATACCAAATAATCGAAAATATGTTAGACAAGGATAGAGATTATTGCCAGAAATACAAAATGAGTATTGCACAAAACAGATTTTGGCATGAGTGATCCACATAAAAGAGTTGGCAGAGGAACAACTGCTGAAAAGAGGGCCTGTAGGAGGTGAAATATGGCAAAGATCAAAGTTTGCACTTGAAAGTAGACCCATTCATAAGAGATTTCAAACTTTATATATATGAGGTCTGATTCATAACTTGAGTGTTATTAATTCTCCATTTTCAGAAAATAATTTTAGACTGCTTTGAACACCCTTGTCAAAATGCTATTGTCATCTTTTAATTTGAGGGTTTATTGAATATTGTGAATATAATTTAGTTTCACTGTGAAAAAATACCCAACATTTTATTTCTTCTGAAAATGTCAAAATCCTAACTGACAAGGATAAAAAGAAGACTCCTTAAGTTACTAGATCTGTGGTGATTCTGAGACTTATTTTCAGGTCCAGCATTATTTCCACATCTCCATTAGCTAAAGTGATTATTTGTACTTTAGAAAATCTTAACGTTGATTGCAAAGGAGATGGCATAGAAACTTGTAACATATAGAACTGCAGTTTACATCAATTGCTTCTACATTACATATATCAACATGTGCTCTGTCATTGGAAAGTATATTTTTGCCAAAATTATAGGAAGAAAGTAATGGAAAAATGAATTGTAATTAAGAACAATGTATTTCTCATGTAGAAGAGAATAGGAAAAACAAAATAAAATCTGGAGTGATCATAACAAGATGTCTGTTAAACCTTCTTCCCCTCTTATAATTTGTTCTAGTCAAGACACATGTTCATCTTTAAAGTTTTTGGATTAGGAAAATTCTTATCCTATGCACCTGCATCACCTTGTTATTATTTTTGTTCTCTTCCCCTCTGTTGACTCATGGGATTATTCATGATGAAACTGCATGTATATACCATGCAGGGCTGATTTTTTTTCACTATTTTTCAGACAGGCCAAAAGACATCAGGCTCAGAAATAAACACATATTACCCTCTAGAAAATACTTTGATTTTGACTTCTTAACTCAGTGAGAATCACAAAGTAAGATGATGCAACATGAATTCTGTGCATCCTGAGTATAATATATAATAGTTATAGATAAAACTGATCCTTATGCTGATCCTGTTTGTACTAAAAATCAGTGAAGAACTATAATTTGGACATTTAAATCAAACTTGGAAAGAAAAAAAAATATCCCAAACCAGGATATCAGGGATACTGGTTTCAAAAGCTGGTTACAAAATTTGAAATTAGGGTTAAACTTTGAAGAATGTAGGATTTTTATTTTCTTTTAACAGAAAAGGCTATTGTTAATACTATTTTTATAAAAGTTTATTAGGCAGTAAAGGTGCAAACTGTAGAAGTACATCAGTTAATCTCAAGCTAAGCATACACTGTCTTGTTTCTTAGAAAAACATAATGATCATGTTCATAGCTTTATTATGTGTTATAATTTTTTAAGCAGGTATTTAAAATCCCAAGTCCCAGGTTGCTTTTTTTAAAAAGAATTACTTAATTATTACAAACAGCGATGGAAAATAGAGGTATAGATCAATACATTATAATAGATAATGGAATACAACTTTTTAAAAGAATATCACATGATATTATCATACTGGTTTCATTTACAGACTTGTATTTAACTTCTCAACCAATGAAATATAATAAAACAACATAAGGACTCAAATAAAAAAATAAGTTTATTTTATTAAAGGAGACTTTTATACAACACAGTCTAAATAAGCCTTTTTGTTTCTCTTCTAAAATGAAACTCATAGCACAAAGGACTGAAGAAAGTTTGAACATTGTAGGGTTTTTTTTAGGCTGGTCATGAAAAGAGTCAAATATACTAGCACGCCTGAATTTGTCTCTTCTTTAAGTCACAGAGATTATTCGTGAAGTGAATTTTTCTAGGTGTTTTCAGGATCTGGCCTTTAAAAGGTTTCCATGGAGAAGTAATCAGAACTGTTCTGTATGATGATATTTATTATTCATGGTCCTACTCTAGCAGTAAAATAGCTAATAAAACAATCTTATAGAAAGAAACACTGCAGCAAGCATTCTGTGTCTCTCTTGTAACGGCTAAGGACTTTAGATTCATTTGTGAAAGACTATTGCTCATTGTGTTCATGTTTACGTATTTACAGGAACACATAATAAAGATTATCTTTTATCTCATTTTCATGATGTTTTATAGAGAATAAACGGGATAACATTCATATGAAAAATAAGACTTCTGGAAAAGGAAATATAGTCCAGCCCCAGTGAAAGTAAGCATAGCAATCATTATTATTGTAAAACTGAACTACCTAGATTGGCTGATAAGTGGCTTCTCAAGGTATGAAGCTGAAAATAATCGTGGAAGAGACTGCATACAAGTGCTTGTGCAGTCATTACTTGTAGCAAGGCAAGAAAATAATAATAAAAAAGGTACAAAGTCAGTCCCTTGGAAAAAAGAAAGAAAGAAAGAAACAACTTTAAACAACTTGTTTTCCCTGGCTCCTTTTTGTGATACGGGAATAGTTTTGTGAACACTGTCAGCCTTATGCCATATGTTCCAGGAAACTAGGGACCCTTGAAGAAGAAGAGGCTTTTGAATTATTGATCAATGATTAGCAAATGCAATCGAAATTGTAGACTTGATGTTGTGCAGGGATTCATAATTTATGAGTGGACAAAATAGTAGGTAGCAGAGGTAGTGGTAGGTGATTTCAGCCCCCATATTGATTACTTAAAACAACAGGAGGTAAGTGTAGTGTGACAGACAGAACAAAAACTGACAGCTCACTGCCTGTCCATCACTACAGACTGAGTGCTGGGGGAATAAAGCTTACTGTAGAAGCAAATACATTTCTATTGTGTGTCTTTGATCATTATGCTGTTCCACTAGACCAAAGGGCATATTTGTTTATAATTTATGTATTCTTTCAATATAAAAGATTGATAGCATCCTATTAGATACCATAGTACCTAAATATCCAGACAGTTTGTACCTGTAAGAGCTTGAGAAGCAATATTGTGAAACATTTGCATAGTCTATCAGCAAAGGTAAAAACCTGGGAATGGAAAGGAGACAAGGTGTGTCTGGCACCAGCCTAAAAGTCAGCTCTGTTTTCCATCCTTTGCTGCCATCTGCCAGCTCTTCTTCGGCTACTGGAATTCTTCCTTACAGATCAGCCCTTGAGAGCACTAACTGAGACACAGACCCCTCCTGTCAAGAAAAAAGCAGCTTCCACATGTAATTTTATGGGTTGATGAAAGAGGAGTAAGCAGGGGTGGGTAGACATCCAGTCTCCAGGTCACATCATTCCTGTATCTGAGTAAGTAATCATTATGCATATCAACAGAGGTAGACTTCATCATCCCTGCACCCCTGAAAACAATCTGTGACTGAACTAAGTGATTTGGTGACTTCAGTGATACTGGAGGGAGTTCTGGGTCTTTTTGCTGGCAAGTGATAGCTTATTTGGTTGGAATTGTGCTACTACAGAATCAATGCAAAGGCACACGGCCTGCTGGAGGTCCTTTGCTGCTTCACAATAAGGAAGTTTGTCTGCACCTGTGTCTGAACAAGTATTTTTTCTGTCCTCACTGTATGTCAGCATGACCCCCAAAACTGCAACAACCTTATTGAATAACAGTGATATATAAAAAATAAAAAGAGGAAAACTAAGCACTGCCACAAAGATATGGCCTTGTGACTTTGAGGCCAACAATATTCAGAGTTAAATTTGGAGCATGCGGTGCTGTAAGAGTCCTTCTTAACAATAGAAAAGTGATTTGAACATCAAGAAGGCAAGAAACGAACAGTAGAAGTTTCCAGCATTAAGGTAGAAGCTGGAGAAAAAAGATAACTGTGAAGAACCAGGATGTGAACACAAGACAAAGATGACTGCCCACCAACAGAAGCTAATGTAGGAAACAGGAATTTGTGAGTGGATTAGTCAAGTCACAGAAGACTGGAGGGTAATTCAAGGAAGCTTGAGTGATGAGTGTTGCTTGGGGTCTGTATCTAAAGACAACATTCACTGACAGTTGGTCTTAAGATCTGCAATAACCTGGTTACATTTAGAATTTATTTTGGTAAATGTGGTCTGTAGAAAGATTTTGAGAAAAATGAGCTCTATTTCTCAGCTGGAGCATATTAAGATAAAGCAAAAGGGTTCATATAAATAAGTAATTTGTCTTACAAATTACGTCCAAATACCACAAAAGTCACGCTTTTATTATAAACACCACATAGTGTAACCTCTTGGTCCAAACCGTTGTTGGGGTAATGACCATAAAAAATGGGCACTGTACAAAAGAAGCCACCTTGTTCTGTTGACTTATCCTATTACCTTTAGTGACATACATATATATACATAAATAGTGACGACGTTTTCAGTTGCAAGAGCTGAAGAAGATTGAAAGAATGAGCAGATGACTTGAGCAACAATGGTGACCCTAGAAAGGCTTCAGGGGAGAAAAGGCCTGTCTTTCTCTGCATGCTTATAGAGGAAAACACTAGCAGGAAATATACATTCCCCAAACCTGGCAATTGTAATTCTTGTAGCAGCTATCAGAGCAGTATCCTCCTGCTTCACTGCATATAGCAGATCTTTGGAAGTTCCATTTCACTTCAACTATGTACACCTGGTGACACTGCTAATACTTTTTGGAAGATGGAGCTTTCACCATTTTTGTCCGTCTTCATTACATGTCTTCCAAGGAAAAGCCAGCACAATTAGAGTCTGGGACTACAGATTTAGATGAGTACAAATTTCCATGGAATAAATTTTTAAGAATTCTTATTCTTATAAAAATAATTATATTTTTAAGATTACTGAAACTTCTTGCTTAAATTCCATGTTATGTTAACCTTACAGTATATGATTCAGGGATGCAAGTGAACAAAAAAATAAAAGATAGTATTAAAATAAATATATCTGAAAGTCTGTTAGAGTGCGCATCATTCACTTATAGTAAGCTTCTAGTACAAATAAAAATTTTACATTTAAAATATTCCTACTTTAAGTATAAAGCTATATTTTGCATAGAATGGCATTGTTTTTACTGGAGAAAGTGTCTGCATATAAGTCAAAGATGATGCATGAAATGTTTTTTCTTTATTTATAAAGAAAAGTAAATAGGAAAGTTTGTCCTTCATAAGTCATGACATGATCTGCTTAACAACTTCATAGCTTCATGTTTGATGAGCAGTGCATTCATCCCAAACTCATGCTATTTAAATCCTATAATGCAACACAATATCATATGTTGTAATTCTTTTGTTCTGTGTATAGTGGCACTAGCAGTGATGTTGCACCAGGATTTCTGTATCTTCATACAGATAATTAACTTCCCTGTAAGATATATTGCATGAGTTTGGCAGTTGATTCAAAATAGCAATTTGTAGAGTGAAGTGAATGAGTTTTCATGGTTTTTTGGGTTTTTTTTTTTGCTTTTTTTTTTTTTTTTTTTTACATAGGAAACTGAAAACAAACAAAACAAAGTATCACAAGGATAACCTGAGATGACTTATAATTACTTCTGATAAACACTGGATACTTGGAGCTGAGTCAAATTCTTTATACCTCTCCTCTCTTGGCTGATTATAGTCTGCCCACTGGCCTGTAGTGTCAAAGAGTACCACCTGGCCTCTTGCCTCTCATAAGTTTCCACTGTTTTTCATGTTGATGGCCATTTTCTCCCTTTACTGAATTTGCAACAGTGATGTTTTAGGTATCTGTCTAATTTACCAAAAAATGTGGGAAAAAAATGCCCTAAAGCATGACAGCAGTTTTTTCACATTGTGCTATGCACCAAAGAAAGCGCTACAGTGAAGCACAAGTTTATAGTCATTTTGGTGAGACAGTGGAGTGATTTCTTTTCATGGATCTTATAATAATCAATGAATAAAGACCAAAAAAATGACAATAAATGTAATAACAATATATTTCCAAATTTAATAGACAGGTAAAGCTCAATTAACATCTTAATATTGTAATATTGTTAGATTTGAGTGAATACTTTACAAGAAATATCTTTTTTTTTAAAAAGAGCCTTCCTACCCATTCTTTGTGGAGTATCTAGGAGATCAGTTTCCTTGGATGTTTATATGCTATTTAAAAAGAGTAATGAAACTTCTCATTTATGTGATGAATGTACATAATTCTTCGTGCCTGTGTAACTTTCCATATTCATTCTCTGGAAGCGATGAGGGGATGTGATTGTTTAAATGGTATTTTTGCATGTCACATAATAAAGTCTCATAGATGAGCTACATGTTACTGTTTTGGCTTCCTGATTTACTGAGTCAAAAGCACATCTAACAGAAATGCTAGTATAAGTGAGTTTGAACTTTATGTAGTATGGCTATGAGAACACATAACTGTGACCTTCACTGCTTGCAGACATTTATGTGTATATACATTGACCAGAAACCAAACAGAAAGAAACATAGGAACTGGAAGACGGAGGAACTGAAAGACCAAATTCCTTTCTCCAGAAGTTGTGTCAGACTTATTGCTTTGCTCAGTTTGAGCTGGGGAGAGGGGACTGGGAGAGGAGAAAAAGTCATGGACATTCAGGAAGGAGGGGTGAAAGTAAAGAGAGGCAAATGTAATTATTTTCTGCCAAAAAGGCACCTCATCTTGGATGCAGTAACAGCATAGGCTCCATGGTACAAAGAATTGCAGAAGCAATGACCATCCTTGTTTAAAGGGACGTCTATATAAGAGCTGTCTGGGGCTGCTCTTCATTTACATATTTTAGCACTAAATTATCAGCAATAGGGGAAGAGGCAGCTCACATTTAGGTGTATTTCTCACACATCTTCTAACTAAATCACAATATGATGCAATGCTGATACTTTCAGAGGAGCAGGGCTGTCAGAGTGGTTTTCCTATTAGGCACAACAGGCTAAATCACAGCAATATGCCTTGGATGTTGCCTTTAAGCCTCAATATCTGACTGATAGGGTATGTCATATTATCAATATATACCTGTATGTTTGCTTGCTTGTTTTCAGCAGCCTGTGGAAAGCAGGTTGCCCAAAGAGGCTGCGGAATCTCCATTCTTGGGGATTATCAAGACCAGACTAGATAAAGCCCTGAGAAACTGGACCTGTTCTCACAGCTGACTCTTCTTGGAGCAGGAGGTTTGACAATGTAATCTCCCACAGACCCTTCCCACCTTGGCTGTTCCACAATTCCAAGCTGTGAGAAGAATTTTAATGTTAACTTTTTGCCTCAACTTCAAGCTGTGGTCCAGCAAAAGCAATAGTGCAGAAGCAGTTGTAGGAGATTCTCTTGCACTGGTTTGTTCCCTTCTGGAGGCCATATAAGCGATATTGCAAACATATTTCAAACAACATTTACATAGAAGAATATGTTGATCTGGAAGTATCTGAAGAGCTGCACTGGCAAATAGTTACTGGACTATAAAAACCCCAACAAAGTATGGACCATATGTCTATTGATCCAATTGCATAAAGAGGTGAATTGCATTTCTTGTTGGTAATTCCCCTCAGGATCTCTCAAAATGAAAGTATTTTACTCGTCTTTTTCCTCTTGTTTTTGTAAAACCACATTATTCCTGAAGTGCTTATAAAAATTTGGCATACTAAAGATAATGTATATGTTCACAAATGCATGAGCTTATATGACCTACATAAACCCATTCTCTATGTGAAGTTCTAGGAGGTGTTTTTGATAAGCGTTCAGCTAATTTCACCAGGGTAAAAAGAGTCTATGTTGCCACCATTGCCAGTGTGCCCGTGAAAGTCCTAATGCTTGGACTGGATGATAAACAACATAAAGTTATACAGATGATGGAACTGACTAATTGTCAAGAAATTGTCTCATTCACTATCTAAAATGGGAAAAATTATTTTCAGATACACAAACTGCTATAAGGTTTCAAGTCTGGAGCAGACCTGACCAGCACATCCTAGAGAGTGAAAGAAGGAGCAATCACTTTCCTCCACAAGGGAACAAAATACCTTCACTTTGTTTGGGGAGAAGCAAAATATATCTGTTTGGAAGAGTAGGATTAAATGCCTTGTCAGAAGCATCAGCTTCAGGAAAAGAGACTGACTGGTGATTTGCATAAGGTATTTTTAATGGTTTTGCAGGTTTTTTTTCTAATAGGAAGATACCGGTATTTTGATGTCACCTGAAATTTCTTCTGAAGCATGAAATCCTGTTTGTACAAATGCATTTTTTTCCAAGAATGGAGAAAAGTTATCTTCAAGTTTGCTTGATCTGTAAAAACCAGGACAGTAACTTTATTAAAGCTGACCAGAAAACAAATCTATTGGGGAAGTATTCATAGAAGTTTTACTTCTTCTAATAAAGTACTTCTTTATTTATAGAAATGTTCTGATCTTCTAAAATAAGTTGAGTAAAACTATTGATTTTGAAATTGTTTTTATTTTGGGCAAAACTGTAATAAACCTGTACAGTAATCTTTACTGTGTTCACAAGAGAAGGCTGATAGTCAATGCAGAGCAGGATAACACCTATGGGAAATAAAAATGTATGGCAAAAGGAGGAAACATTAGTTGGGGGTAAGACTCTCCTTATTTGGGGGAAGCTTTACAGAGTAATTAACATTAGAAAAATTATACTTATTGAAGTAAGGTTCCAAGTGATCTTAAAGTGATTTTAACCAGGTGATGCGCTTTGGTCCCACATGATGTAAGCATGGTTTTAATAGGTTTCTTGAGAGTAGCTAGACTTTCACACTCCCTTATTTTATCCTGAACATTCCTGGTCAATGCTCTTTCTTTCCCAAACTAGAATTGACCTTTTCTTTGAAAGGCCTGTGCTGAGATGCTTACTTGTATATGGGAGTGCACGCTGTTTAGCCCCTGATAATGCATGAGCCAGAAACAAATTAAGAACTTGCTAAGACATATTACACCAACCCCACCACCCCAACGCTTATACTTTGAGAGTAAGAACAAAATAACCCTGCTGGATCGTAGCTTTACATAGTCTTTATTTCTTTTTGTTAAGAGGGCTAAAACCTCATCTTCTTAATTCTGTTCTGCACAGTACAAACTGCAAGCAAGAGTCTAAGTCCAAACACTTGGGAAACATCCCATTATTGCTCTGGTTGTTTTGAGAGAGGACCTTTATATAAAACACCCTCCCTTTCTGGGCAGAACTGAAGAAATTAGCATTTTATATTTTTCTCAGTCATTACAGCAAGAGTAATTGCAAAAAATGAATAAAAGGGAGAGATGTAGAGAAAAAAAGAGAGGAATAAATACTGAAAAGTAGTTTTTAAAAGGCAGCTATACATGATTCATCAACTGAGCTTTAAGGAAAAAAAAAGAAAAAAAAAAGAATAAATTTTTAGTATACTCCAAAATCTCGCATGGCAAACTTTCCTGGATAATAGCGTTAACAATGCTGATCTCTCTTTTCCACTGGGGATGAAAACAGGCATGACCCACCCTGGGGTAATTTCAACTAAAGGGCACCACTTGAGAATTCGCTTAATAATCTCAGTCTCAAGTCCTTCAGCCAGTGCCAGTCACCTTGTAATGAGTATTCGCTTCACAATAATCTCCCTTTTCCCGAAAAATGGTATAAATGGAATTACAACACAATTGCCTCCTTTTATCTGATGAATGTGAAGCAGCAATATTGTGTTAGCAGGCCTTTTTGGAAGATATATTGGACTTTAATAAAATTTGATCAATGCATTTAAGTCAAATTGAATTATATGTAAGTGGATAGGGTTGACATATGTTTCAATATCTGCGAGTGATACATTATTCTCCAGTGAGCATAAAATTTAATGAAATATAAATACCCATTAATCCTCATGTTTCAACCAATCAGTCACCGTTGCTCCTGCCTGCTGTTAGCAGAAGCAGGCCCAGAAAGTCATCTGTTTTATCTAAGCAGGAGCTCCAAACTGGAAAGACATCAGAAAGCTTGGGGAAGTGAGAAGGCACAGAATAGGGAAAAAATGTGTCAGCACTTTTGTTGTTACATGCTCTCTAAAATGAAACAATGCAGTGCTCAATTCTCTCTTTTAATCAAAATCTAAAGAAGTACTAATCATTACCTTTGAAACTGAAATTCTGTGAGGAAACATATTCAGAAGTGTTTTGGGTTTAGTTTTTTCTTTTTTCAATAAAAGCCTGCTTTTATTCCTTCATTCCTTTTTTTGGTAGGTGACTTGTTATGGCGTATTTTACATCTTTTGCAAAGCTAATGCATGAGAAAAAAGAAATGCAACAGACCAAGAATAACTCCCCCTGGTATTATCTCTAGTATTAGCAATCTGATCGAGTTGAACTAGTAGTAGAGAAAACATGAGATAATATGCTGTAGTCTAATTTCTAAACAATAAAGAACTCTGACACTAAAATCCCAAATTTCATAGAGTATTTCCATTTATACAGTGGTAGTTCAAAATAGTTTATAACTCTGTAGGATTAAGACTTAAGTAGAGTGGTGCTAAGATGTACCAACTCAAAATTAACAAAAAAAGGATAAAAATCACAGACTTAAATCTGACTTTTTGGCTGACAGCTAACGGTAAGCAAGTACCAGTTCCTGAAATCCTTTTAATTTTCTCTCACTGTGACTTTGTTAGTGAAATCAGAACACTGAGACAAACAAGCATGCAGACATAATTTTGACCTAAGCACCAAACCAATATTTCCCCAGAATATTAATCTAATTGAATGAACAAAACTACATATACAATTAATTTCAGAATGACCAGTTTAATTTCAGGACTGTATGTCTGTCTGTAAACCCTGTCTCAAAGTCAGCCAGTGAGCCCTTGGACATGGAGAACACCTACATTTGGGCTCCCTTATCTGCTTGGAGGCAGAGGCTCAGGCATTCCAGGGGAGTGCTCTGACCACCAGCTGTGAGGTACCCAGCTGCAGGTCTCTCCTGGACTATTCCAGTTCAACAGCTGATGAACTGGGCCCTCACTGGGACCCAGCAAGAATTAGGAAAGCTATTGCCCTGTGTCAAGGGTACAAGGACAAGAACACAGGCAGCAGGAAGCCTCTGTTACATAGGAATATTTTCCTGTGATATAGGAGAACATGGCCTCCTACACTACAGGCTCTATGCCCCATTATGAGGGGAGGAGCACTATGCTCCTTTTCTGAGGTTGCTGAACGTGGTTTGAACAGTATGTTGTCAGAACTCCCACTTCTGCTTTTGCAAAGAAAATGTGAACTGAATCAAATATTCTGGTAGCTTCTTATAGATTGAAGGTTTGCTCCTCAGAGTTGAGGAGTTTCATTTTAGCATGGGTATAGAACATTACTGTAAGAAAAGAAGTATCTTGAACAATTTGAAGCCAGATAAATTCCTTCTTTAAGAAGGAACTGAACCACAGAATCTGCCCAAATATGAAGTGTATGGGTATCTCTTATAACAAAAAACATTCTGTAGTGTTTCATCCTTGCTTTTATTATCAACCTGACAGTAATTTAGTTTTTACTATTGCATTATGTATTTCATCTGAAAAGAACCTCTCTTATACAGAGACATACAGTCTATTATTGCTCTGTATTACTTTTGTAACCAATGTAATACACTTTTAAGCTGTTATTCAGATATATCTATCACCTAGAGATAGGTGTGCTTAGGCCGTTTCTCCTTCCTCCTGCTTTGAAAGCCTGTATGTGACTGGGAAAAGTCTGTCATTTGTGCAATGCTGTGGAGAAATATTCCTGCCACAGGGAATCCTCAAAGTTGATTTGGGACTATGATGTTCTGCTAGAAAACCACAGAGAATTCAGAAGCCTCAAAAATCAATTTGCTATGTTGCTATAATGTCCTACCTGCATGTGGTCTATAGTAGTGATGTAAAAAGTGAAACAGGACAAGACTAAAAGGAGTCAAACACCTTGGCATTTTTAGTTTCCCCTCTTATCTGAGGTAAATGTACTACATAATGCAGGAGTAAAAGTATCTTTCACAGCATAGAGAGGAGTAATACGTTGCATATTCTGCTGATAAGATTTTGGTGTGTCATCATTATAGTAGATCGTTTTGAGAGACAAATTGGAGGTGTTTAAATTTTGGTACTTGCATCCTAGTATATCCTAATACTTGAATGACTGATATTTTCAGTGACCCAATTGTTTCAGAACTTATTTACCACCCATAAACTGAAGTACAGGAAAGTACAGGAAACACCAGTTTGCATCAAATTGCATGAGTTAGTAGGTAAGGAAACAAGAAAAAAGACTGTTTCTCTGCTGCAGAGACCCAAAAGGAGTGATTAACTGTATTCCTTGTCAAGTTTGGAGACCTTTCACTTCAGCTTTTTGCATCCTGCAAGATCCAGATATCTTGTACAAGATATAAGAACCAGGCCAGGAGTATGGTCCTAAGTTGTTTTCAGAAGTATATAGACAAACAAAAATGATTGAGGGTGGCATTTTTCAAGTGAGCATGTTTCAAAATATAGCTAATGTAGCTATAGAATAGCTGTAAGGATATCTAAGGTCAAGTCAGCTTTTTTAGAAGTCCTGTGTCTCTTCTAGTACAAGGTGGCTGTAAGCTGAAGCCCACAGCTGGTAAGTTTTTCCAAACTCACTAATGGATTTGTGTGGCCTCGAGCCCTTGGGTGCTCAGTTCAGCACAGCACAGCTTCAAACACAGCTGTGCCACAAAGAAAACACCTGGCCAAATTTGTCAATGTCCTCCTATTCTCTTACCTACAAAACTGCACCTGACTAAGGTGGCTGAGTTGTGAAGGTCTTGAACACCTACTTCCTGATAAGCTTATCCCATTCAGGCTTCTTCAATTATAGCCTTTTGACACATGTATCCATTGTCTCTATTTTTTTTCTGAGCAGATTATACCTTACGTTTGATTATGACCTTGATGATCTATCCTCAGAGCAATCTAGGCAATTTTGGGGTACCATTGCAGAGGTCGAATGATTTTGGTAGACCCTTGATATGTATATTTGTATTGCAGTTTGTATTGCTAGTAAATCAAGGTCTTAGGGGGGCAAAAAAAAGATATGGAGACTTAGTATTATCCTTTTAAACATTCACCACCTTGAGGTACAAAATTGCAGAAGATAACCTGGATATAATTGTCACAGAGAGAATACTCTGGATAATACACAACACATTGCTTGGATGAATGCTGACATTTGATTAATGTTATTCCTTTCATTTCTGTGCCAGAGATCACAAGAACCCTATAGAAAGTGTTTGCCACTGATTAGTGTAATTGTTACTATGTACTTTCTGATATGCCAGTGAAATGGTTCAACATATCTATGAAATTCTGTGTTTTAGAGGTTTCATTTTAGTTCTCATTCTCTTTTATATGAAAGTTACACTGTCATTTGTGCAGTGTGAAATGTGTAGGAACAGAAGATAGTTTAATGGCAATTCTTTCTGGTAGAAAGGCATAAGCACAGGGATTAAAAAGCTGTTTTAAGATGTGGTCTGCTTAACTGCAAAGCATGTTATAGTTAAAACCAGTGCCACTTGAAGCCTTAACTCAAGCAGCTGAAGTCCTCTGAAGAAGTATTAAAGACTATTATACAATCAGTTTTCTTTTCAGAAAGTTCTTTTGCATACTGCAAAAAGGGACTTGAAATGCCACTCGATTTCAGTCTAGAAAGGGCAAAAAAATGCATGTGAAATTATTTAAACATGTAAATATGAGGATAATTCTAATGATCAACAAAACTTTCTAGGCAGGGCAATGGTCAGCAAAGAGTTTTGAAAAATGGATTTTTAACATATTGAGGAAGTAAAATACAATAAAGAAAAAATAAATTACCATGGTAAACTACATCTCCACCACACCCCCCCCCCCCAAAGACAATAAGTATTTTTCTACTGTTATGAAGCCACTTCAGATCAGAGCAAGAGAATGAAAATATACAAGCCAAATAATCACTGTAGGAATAATCTTGTTAATTATAGACATTTTCCACAAGTAAATTTAAGGGAACTTTTAAGACAAGGAGTGAAATAGAAGATTACTCTGTTAAACTTAGATTCCTTTGAGCTGGAACTGGATTCAGAAGGTGTTTTCATTTGAACATGTCTTCATCCATGAGATAACTGTTCTACTACTATATGCTAGAAGATGTAGCATCTGTCTTTCATGATGTTTCTACATTTGATTGAAATATATCTCTGTAGACAATATCCCAGTGGTGGAGCTCATAATAATGAATGATTACATCATGGTAGACATGTGGCACAGCTCACTCCACCAGTGACCACATTAGGTTATCAGGGTAGAAATAGCCAAGCTTTTGTAGGCAGTTCCTGCACAGTTGTCTCATTTACTGGCCCAGTGGATTTTCTCTTTCTACAGATAATAGTTGCAAACTACAGGCTGTAGCCTAAACGAAACTGCAAGATAAATAGACATCACTGGATAGACTGTCAGCTGCGGTAGAACACAAATGGAAGGTCAAGCAGAAACACATTACAAGCTCTCAACATGTATGCACTTGTCTATGTAGTGTGACAGACTTCTAAAAGTGACTTGAGCGCTGGGCAAATGGTGAAAACATAAGTTACTACCATTCCATACTGATCTGCTTACAGTTATAATCACTATTTCTTTATGAAAACATGAGCATCACCACTACTTCCACCCCTGTTGAAATAAACTCAGTGCTGTCAGTTTATGGACCCTTTTACCCACACCTTGCACTACCTGCTGTGCTCAGATCTTGGGGGACTGTGCCCTGTGGGTGAAGTTACTGCCCTGCCTGCACTAGTGTCACCTCAAGTCCTGGCTCATTCTCCCGTGGAACAATTTCATTCCTATTGCTCACTGACAAATTCATCTAGACACTGGCTACCAAACAGATTTTGTTGGTCATCGCTTGCAAAAGAGTGGGAAATTGTCAAAAAAGGTTTCCTCATGCTGAGGTGAATTTTACGTATTAAAATCAGAATGTTCCATCACTGGCCTAAGCCCCCCTGAGACCATGCTCATTTGTGTGGTGGGTGCCCCTGTTCTCAGAGGCAACTGATATGGTAGGCATTCATAGATAACAAGTGAAAGAGAGGACCACATTTACTAGAGGCAGTGTTGATTTGTTTGAAATAAATATGTATTATCATATCAAAGTAAACCTAACCCCAGAATGTTGAACTGTCTAGCATTTAGGGTACTTACTTGCTATGAAAGAAAACGAATTTCAGAGCTCTAGATGCATTCAAGGAAAGCAGTGCTTGAAACTTTGGATATGGGTGGGATACTGGCTGTTTGGTTACATGGAGATAAGACCTTGGGTTTTGTCTTTGATTTTTCCACAAAAATGCAAAGTTTATGAGCTCAGTTTGTTGAACCGAATTATTTTGCAATCCTGAAAACTTCAGTGGAACATAAAGGATTTCTTGCTCAACTTTAAGTCCTAAATTGCCTTAGCCTTGAAATGATGGGTGTGGCAACATCTAATTAGTCTTAAAAATCGGTGCCTGTATACTACCTCTATAGATATTAATCATACATTGCAAAATCATAAGCCTGCATTTTCTTCTACAGTAGAAATAATTCAGCCTCAGCTAATTGAATAGAGACTGAGGGGTTGTTTTTTTTCTCATACAAACTGATGGGAAGCATCTAACAATGAACCTTACCCTCCAAGAGCAGGAAACAATTTCTTTCCCAAGATACAAAAAGTGAGGACAACATTAGAATTAGGATACAAGAATTGTCTTGTTGATCACCCAGCATTGAGAAATTCTGTACTTTGAATTATTATAAAAAAGACATAGATTATAGCCATAAGCTGTGCAATTACATCTTTCTTCAGTGCCTAGTCCTGTTTTGCCATCCTTCCTTAGATCCTCAGGCTAGTATCTTGGCGAGTTTCTTCTGAATTTGGCAATGGTAGTTATGACTGGAATAATCCTTCTAAACATGAAATAAAGGTTGGTTGCAGTTGATATTCAGCATTAATTTTAAAGCTGGAAAAATTTCTTATTTTAATAAGGAACAAAAGGAACAAAATTAATTTTAAAGACAAAGTAATATGTAAAATGAAAATGAAAATTAAATGAGAATGAAAAGTAAACTGATTTTAAAAAGTAACTATTTTAGCGCATCTCTCTCTCACACACCCCTCAACCCCCTACACAGAGTATTTCTTTCTGTATTACTTGTCCTGAAAAAAAATACATTAGTGATGGAAATCTTTACAGTAGCTGGCTTTCCCCACATATTTGCTACTGCCAGGGCAATACATTTTGAGCAAAGAAATGTACTGATGGATTGGAAGATAAAGGGACTTTGATTTATATTGTCAAATGGTTTAGTGTTATGGCTTGGCGGCATTACCACATTGATAAATTTAAGAAAAATCTGGCTTTGTAATAAAAATGAGTTGGTTTAATATCATCTAGAAGATACATCTATGTTAGTTCATACATTATTATTGACAATGGACAAATAGAAGTGCCATAGAAATACTATTTTAGGATACCAAAATCATCAATAAACTATGGCATAATAATTATTTGTTATATTGCATCACAAGCACATACTTAAAGAACTGGAAATTTGTGGCAGAACTGTAGGAGAGAAAAGGGATCAACCGAGGGGAAAGCCTGCTCAGTTGAAATGCAGGGAAACAGACTTAAGAGCTACCTCACTTTGTACAGATACTGCAGAGTGCTTAATGCTACCCTCCTCTGTTCCATGTTTCCACTTTTTATTGGGCATTGCCAAATGCTTTGCATTGTTAAAATATGTCTACTGTAAAAAATACAGTTGAATTTATTTATTTATTTTCATATGAGTCATAAATTGGACAAGTATAACCTTGTAAGAACCTGAGTTACCTTCTATAGCCTATGAATAAGTCTTATGAACGTTTGATTTCAGATAGGTTTGTTGTAATTTTAACAGGAGTAACAATTTTGGTTGAGAAAACATGGCTGCTTAGATGTAATGTATGTGGAATTAGGAACAGGTTTTGAATTAGTACCACATGATATTCTGAAAAAAAAATAACATGATATAACTCCAATAAAGCAAACATAAAATGATGCAACATGATGGAACAAAGGATTAAAAAATTTACTTGTCATTAGGGAAATCAAAGTGAGATTTTTCAGTTGGGGCTTTTCAGGGATTAATTCTCACCAGTATTTTATTTTAGACTCTTCAATTAAATATGAGTTAAAAATGTATATAAAGCTTACATATGACATAAATTGGTAGACTGTAGATCACAGACAATCATTTAAAGAGATTCAGCTTACTGGATGATAAATGGACATATTCAGCTTACTTGTCCATTCATACAAAAATGTGTTATAACACAGCCAAAATTAGAGTCAGACATCTATGATGCCATAAAAAGAATTTCCTGCCAGAGGACAGGTTTTCATCCAGGAGGACAGGTTAAAGAAGATTTAGGGTTCATAACAGAAAAACCATCAGTATGTGGCTGTATCAAAAGAGGGTAAACTGACATTTAGATTATTCGGCAGAGTAGCAATAATAGGAAATGATGACTGTGGGTAAGGCATTCATGATGTTGATAGCGAATCAGCAGAATATATAGATTGAATCCACATTTCTATAAAAGGTTGAAGGATTAGAGACCCCTGAAAATAAAAAAAACCCAAACATTGTTAAAGAAAAATTTATAAGGAAAGAATTAAATATTTAAACTATTTAGCATGTAAAGAAAATGGTGACAAGATACCAGTATAAAATACAAATTCAGCCTACAAAGCAATTAAGGCCACAAGCAAGACTTAAACCAAACAATATGACAATAAAAAGTATTTTTTCTTTTAAATTCCTGCTAGCTAGCACTGAATTCTGCATGTCCTAAGCTTCTAACCTGAAAATACCTCTAAGTGCCTTCATGTCTTCTCTTAGCAATCACGCATTGCCCAGATTTGACATGCTCATAGGTAGTTCCCTACTCTCCAGGAGGAATGAGAAGAAACCCTGGTTCTTGGAAAATCACATCACTGGGTAGTTCCTTCCCCTGTAAAATCTGTCATCTCCACTGCTTTAAAACATAAGAAATCATGTTATGATTAAGTCGCTCCTTCCAAATGTGTTGTTATTCCAAATGATTTACAGCTTGGCCAAAAGGAACAAAAACTATGGAACTATCATTGGAATAGTCTTGTCATGATCAATTCTTCCAGCATCTTTTCGATGAATAAAAAAAATTGATGAAGGCAAATACTAAGATGGAAATCTTGAAAACAGAATAAAGGTGTTTCTTGGGAAACTTTGTTCAGTTAAGTACTAATAAAATATTAATTTTATAGAGATCTTAGTAAAATTTGGCATATGCAACACATTCTCTAAATAAGAATCTGTCGTTTCAATGTTGTCTGTTTCTCCTATATGAGATTTCTCTCCCTTGTGGAATGGATATTTTGCAGGTTTGAAGGATATCACATGTCAGTTTTGACTTTTATTTGAAAGAAATGAAGGTATTTATTATCAGTTTAAATTTCATTAAAAGGCTTTTTTTGGATGGCTGCAACAAACCAAAACTGTTCATTAACAGACCTTAGATGAACATCAATATTCACTTTGTGATTATGATACCTTGTATAGAGAACTATGGTTTAAATATGAGATAATTCT
The DNA here is from genome assembly GCF_023638135.1 of Falco biarmicus. NCBI lineage: Eukaryota > Metazoa > Chordata > Aves > Falconiformes > Falconidae > Falco > Falco biarmicus. The sequence goes on from NC_079290.1 coordinate 74,283,795, forward strand.
TGAATAAAGTAATTCATTATTAGAGAAATGTACTTCCATTCAATAGACTCTTATCCTCACAGAATGTAGGACCCTGGCAAGATACCAAGGTCCTTGGTATCTTGATATATATGTATGATATAGACATATCTATATATATCTTCATATATAGAGATATATACTAAGACATATATTTGGTATATGTGGACCTTTGCATATATGCCTATATTTATGGATCTTGGCAAGATACTTGCAGTCACCAATATGTTGCAAGTGAGTTTGAGAATTTGTGAGTTACCACATTTTTCTGAAGACCATTTGTTTATCCCTCATGCAGGAGATTTTTGCAGGAGGGTTTCATACTGTTGCCCTGACTGTATCAGCTCATTTCAGCTTCTCTCCTGAATCTCTAAAGTAGTTCAATATTCCTCATTTTTCATTTTCCACTTTGCCTTTATTGGGTAAACTAGCATCCTTTATGACTATATTAAATCTTATCTTTGCATTAAGAGGAAGTAGGGGACTGATTATGCAATTAATTGAGATGTCATACATCTGTATATAATCTAGAAGTAACTGAATATTTGAGTTACATTTTCTGTTAAAAAGTTCTACAAAATATTCTGTGCTGACATTGCAAAACTTGAATGTCCCTGCAGAAGTTCTCAAGAGAAACTTAGTTTTCACAATGTGTAATTTAGCCTTCCACGTGGTGGCTCTTGACTTTTAATGACCCTTTAAACTCTAAGCCCAGTTAGAGCTCATTCTTTCCTGAATTAATCTCTTTATTCATAGACATTCTAGGGAAATGCTTCATTTCAAGATACCCAGAGATCAGCTGGAAACTAAAACTCATATTCTAACTTCACACCAGTTTAACAAAGTCGTTAAGGGGATTTTAATCTCTCCAATAGACAAGGCTAGTGTGGCATGTACTCTGCATCACTTTACAATCATGGCTGCATGGGCCATTACATTAGGACTGCATGAGCGCTACTACTACAGAGCCAGTTCTAGAAAGATCAGAGAAAAAGAATATTATTTGTTCCACATGTGCAACAAGTAAGTGATGACTTACATTGAAGTCACAAAGTATTTTGCTCATAAACTCATTCTTATCTGGCCTTTTCAATTATTAAATGTTTGGAAAAATTTACAGTACTGTCATCCTACTTTGTAATATTTTTTGAAATATTTAATTCATTTATATTAGGACTATAATAATTTTTTATGTTACAGTCTCTTTGGAGGAATTGTTTGCTAACATCTCATACTGATTCTGTACTATTTTTTCCACTTGGTCAAAAATAACTCTAGTGTGAAGATATTTTTTAATGCCTCAAAGCTAATCAAATCTTTGCTGTATTTTCTAACATGTTTGAAGTTATAGATAAGACACAAAATGAATCTGAGTACAGTTGTAGATTTTGCCTATTATGTATTGTACAGTTTTATTCAAATTTATTAATGTAAGATGTCTGGCATAATGGTTGTCTATTCTTAATTGCTGTCAGTACCCTTCTATACATTAATTGGTACTGTCAGCACAAACGTTTGAAACCTATCACCCTAGTGTTTTGCACCTGCCCAGTTCCATGAACACTGAAATAATTCCTTGTAGATAATAGCATTAGCTCAGTTGAAGTGTTCTGTACCTCAGTGACAAAAATTAATACCCTTTTTGGGTTTGGATTAATACTGAAACACAGGAAATCTCACCAGGTTTCTTTCAGTGGAAAAAAAAAGTGGAGAAATTTTGTTGAGGCGAAGCAAGGTGCTTTTGCTTGTTGGTGTAATATTAGCTTGCTGAGTTTTACACAAACCCAGTTATACAGAAAGAAACTTCATTTCATGAGAGAATATTAGGACCAGGGACTGCAGTATTATGTTCCCATCCTCATGTAAATAAGAGTTTCTGTATTTGATGTTAAGGATTCATTAGCAGAGGGGATTCCAGCTTTTGCAACCCCCAATACGTTAACTCATGTAGAGTCCTGCCTTCTAGTAAGTCTGATGTGTACTGAGGCATCTCATGCAAAACAGAAGAGCATCAAAGGGTGGAAAATTTTTAAAGATCCTTTGCTACCCACATATTTGAATGTTAACTCATGGAATATAATGCCTTGAAGTGAGTAAAGGGGGAAAATTTAGGTTCATGTGCCCTCAGAAAGGTGATAATTGGATTTTTGATCTTCTGCTTCTGCAAGGAGTTCATTAGTCTGTGAATGAAATGCAGAGAACTACTCCATCTGTCTTTAATAACAAACTTGACCCAAGGAAGGTGTGTTGAAAAATCAGACCTAATCTGTCTTGCTGGGTACAATACATAAATTCTGGTTCGTGAAGCCAAGGCAAGTCTTGTAATGACGTTGGGGCATTCATGGTAACAGACACCTGAAAATATCAATGGAAATAATTCTGGAGATGGTGACATCTCCAACAGTTTTGAAGATTTGTATTTTGGATTTGGGCAACAATATAGGATCAATGCAGGACCTGCACACCCATCCCACTGAGACTTTTTCTTAAGTTGTATATCACTGGTGATTTACTTTCTGTGTCCTGAAAGAAAGAAAGCCAAGTCTTCATCCAAAAGAAAATGCTCCCATTTGACATTTATATATGCCAAAATACTTCTTTAAGCTATGTAAACCTTGAATCAAACAATGTTGACAACTCTTTTACACTTCACTGGCTCTGAAGCAACAATTAACTAGCAGACTCTGGGCTCAAAAAGCTAACTGAATTATATACATTTGGCTGTGAAGATCATAAGCCACAGTCAAAAATTTAATTACAGCAAATCTAATGTACACTCAAGAGTTCTGTTTGGATTTTTTTTCCTAATATGCAATTTTTCATTCAATTGCAATAGATACATTATATGTCAATAATGTTATCTTTAAGCTTTCATATACTTTCTTCCTATACATGATTTATAGGACTCAATTCGTCCTCACTTAATAAGGTTGAGTAATAACTTTACAAATAGTCCCACTGTAACATAACATTGCACATTACAGACTTTAAAATTGAGTAATGACTACATTTAGTATGTAATTAACAAAATATTTTATTATCTTCTATTTTAATATTTATCTTTTAATATCATCATTAATTTATTGTTTCAATGCAACTTTTAAATTAATATTTTTATCTTCCTCATGTTTCTTTTGGCAGGGATTAGGCTGCTAATTTTTGTTTGGTGCATGTTTACAAACTTCAGGCTAAATTTTGCAATCCTTTGTTCATGACCATGAGCACTTACTCAAGTAGTCTCATCAGTGGTAAAATTCTTGCGACCAAGTGTCTTGATCACTCGCTTATCCATTTTTCCTTCAAGGTCATTGGTGCTATGTGCTAATTTTTTCCTCATTTAAACTCCTACTTAAAAGCTACTGGTTTTGTAATGACTACAAATCACTCTAGTCTTGCACTGGTTACTTAAGTGGCAAGTTGATTTCTGCTAAACTATTTGTCTTATTGCTTTATTTACCAGCTTACCCAGCTTAGTAAGCAGGGAAAGCCCAGAGATGCCATACGTCTTGGACGAAGCGTGTTCAAGGTCTTCCCTAGTTTGAAGAAAGTATGTACATTCGCTTGCATACTTTTAATTTGGCTGAATTGGAGTTCTGAGGATAGCCTTGACACAAAAAGTGATGAAGTGATGCTCTACCTAATGTATGCAGGTCTGAAACTAAGCTATAGTATGCTGGAAAGCTCAGCGATATGAATGTTGGCATTTTCTTGTATCAGCCGAACAGTGTTAAGCTTTTTTGTTGAAAGAGTTGAGTTTTTCTAAAAGAGTATCTGGAGTCAGATACCTACCATAGAAAATGCAATCCAAACAGCTAAATTTTGACATCCCAAAAGCAACAGAAGAATACTTTGCAATGGAAATGGTAGGCTGTTCTAAACTATAGGATTCACCACTAGAAAAAACAACTGCCAGAAAAAAACTAGGATTTTCATAAACTTTTCAAGGTAATAATACAATGTGAAAAATGTTATTTGTTAGCTAACCCTGGATTCTGTTGAAAAAAAGTGTACACAATCTTATTTTTCACTAGTTTCTGCAGAAACTTTGATCAAACATTTGGGTGCATGCAGCTTTCACAGTATCTGGAGAAAGGAAGCAAAAGGAAATCAAAGGAAGCTGGATAATTTAAGCACCTGATTACTTCTGTGATGGAGTAAATGCAAAGCACTTAATGGCATTTCAGAAATTTGCAAGTTCTCTATGCTCAATGGGAATCTAAGAGAAAAGTTAGAAGATAAAATAAAATATAAAACAAAGGTTTGTTATCAGATTCAGAATACAATAATAGAACCATATGTCCCCAGTTAAAGCTATCTGGAGAGTTTTGTGTGGTGAATCCATACTTATCTGGATATAAAAAATGGTTATTGAGGAATCTGATGATATGAAGGTATTTTATTGAACCTATTTTGTTTGAGAATACTTGACAATACAGAGTGAATTCTGTACGTGTTTTACTTTTATCCTAAAACCATTTCTTAGATGCCAGGTTACATAAGCTAATGAGTAATTTACCTATTTTATGAGTTGGAGTTGGCTTTATCATTAATTTATCATTAACCTTTTTTTGCTAGTTATTTCGAATTTGAGTTATGGAAGTAAAAAGACCAATTTCTCTGTCATCCTTATTAACAATTTTATAAATTAGGTCCACAGTGACCCGATTAATTTATAAAACCTTTAACATAAAAGGCTTGCTTGTTTTTCTTGAGATAGGCAGTATGATATTTACAATCCTGCTAATATATCACATAAACTGCTTTCAAGTTTCTGATTAAATCTTAAATTAGTGGCAATATTTGAAGGAAATAAATAAATTTAACTGTTCCATTGACAATTCTGTTTGATTGATTGAAACCAAACTAAAACATGCTGTAAGAAATTTTTTTCTCCTTTTGGCTCAGCAGTACAGGATTTCCACTGCATGTTTCATTCCATCAGTCAAGAAAGTCTGCTGTTAAGCCAAGCTATGTTTCAGAGACAAACTGGGAAATAGCATTAAACATACACAGTGTCAGATAGGTCATGGTGGAAAAAAGCAGATTAACTCAAGTATCTTATGTTAATAACGATGTTTTGGTTGTAGTTGAACTGAAATTTTATCTATAGTCACAAGAATAGACATTTTTCCTTTTAAATTTTATAATCAGTTGTAAAATGAGAGCATGTAGTATTCATCAGGGCTTACTTTGTTCTGTATCTGTTCCAGGTGATAGTAACAGATGAAGTATTTTGTAATTGATATATCAGTGTTAATAACAGTTTTATAGATCTTTCTAGAACTCAGAATAAACTCTGCAAAGTGGAATAATAGTTATTTCACTCAGTGAAAAAAATAAAGAGATGACCTTGTTTTTAAAACCTACTTATGTGGCTTTAGTGCTTATTCAGCAATGTCTTTATTAATACTTGTGGTGGTCACTGTATATCTATTTATATACTTCAAGGCTTCTGTAAAATGTCTCTAAAGTTAAAATCTGGTGACATCTTCATTCAAGTCTTCTTGCAGAGCAACTTCTTGGCAAGCAGTGAACCACAGTTAGAAACACTGAAACACATGCTTTTCCCTTCCTAATTCCTCTCACATGCAGCCATTTCTTTGTTAGGTTTAATAGTTAAGTTTGTTAATTTTGGTAGAACAAATTGACTCAGCAGGTTAAAGGTGTTAACATAATTGCATTATACTAAAGACTTAGATGAGTTGAGAGAGCTTCCAAGTTCTAGATCTAACCTAGCTCATTTTCATTGCAAATACTGACTTAAAAGTTTCTTTGACCTTTCACTAAACATAAAGAGAGAAAACAAGTAAATTAGTAAAAGTGCTAACAAAATAAAACTACTGAGTTCTCCATTTTCTTATTAATCTCTATTCCCTTTCCTTTATAAAGACATTTTTTTCTTCTAATAGCTTTTTAGATTGTATGAAAATATGGTACCTTTTGGAGGATAGGAGCAAGTTCTGAAGAGGAAATTATTGGTTGAGATGGCTTAGAAGGTCTTATTTCCTTTTTCTTTAAGACACAACAAGAAAATTCACACAAAAGGTGGGAGAAAAACATTGCAAATATTTTAAATTCTGTCTCTGGTACTTTCTCACACCTTTGTTTTTGCTTTTTTACCTCTCTGGAAAAAAAAATATCACCACACTAAAATACTTTTCTTAAGACAAAGAGACGAACAATTTGGAAAAAAAAGTCAGAGAGAAGAAGGAAATGAAGAAAGACAAAAATTCAGGACTGAAGAAAGGACAGGAGCATCAGGTTTGTTTAGTAGAGGTTTGACATCTGGTTAAATCAAATGGCATTGTGTTCTAAGTCCATCTCTCCTGTCCTGTTTTGCTCAGCACATTTTCAGGATCCAAGCCTCTGGTGCTTCTAAACGCCCTCCACCCCTTCCGTCAGCTCCAAGAACCTGAAAGTGCACATTTTCTTCTTTCATTTTCAACAATATGTCCCGCTGTGCTGGGACTTGTTTTGGCCTCTCATTTTGTAGCCTGTCCTCCGTAGTCTGCCATATTCAAACCAGGCTGTAGACCCCTTAGTTTGGAAAGGTTGAATGTTTTGCCAACTTTGCTGCACCCTTGCATGTAAGGAGTTGACCTGCACTTTTGTTCCCTAGGATAACTCGAGAACGTAATGGTCTGCTAACAGATGTCTAGGTCTAGGGATCATCTTCTGCTGGCTGTCTTCTCACTTTATTCCCCATGCCCTGCTATGTCTCCTGTTCCTGTAAGCCCCACCATCGTGCTGCAATACTTTACTCCAGTGTTTCTCATGCATGGTCTAGGACAGGGGTCCTCAAACTGTTTAAACAGGGGGCTGGCGTGTGGATGCAGTGGCAGGCAGCCATCTGCGGCTGCTTGGTTTTCCCCCCCATCCCCTGGCGGGGGGGTGTCTGTAAATACCGGGGGCCAGATTGAGGACCCTGGGGGCCGTATCCGGCCCACGGGCCGTAGTTTGAGGACCCCTGGGCTAGGACTTTGGTCCTTACTGCCAGATCTCCCCTCCTACCTAGGCTCTAGCCTATGCAGCTTTGGTCCCACAGCAGCATGGAGCTAAACACATGGTCATCCACCCTGGTATTTCTGAAGCAGATAACTAAGCTTTAAAGCATGGGTAGTTCTTTAAGAACTGGGTCTGCTTGCAATGCCTTGAAAACATTACTATAGCTTCTTATTAAAACTACAGGCTTTTATTACTACCATAAACACATATGGATATAAGGAGTGGAAGTTTTCACAACTCATATAAGATTTTTTTTTTTTAACTTTGCACGATTCAGTTCTAAGTAATCTGTCAGGATAAAAGAAAAATTTTCCACCAGGCTTAACACTGGTCAAGATTTTAGAAGGAAAAAAAAATAATTTCTAATCTTACCCCTCATTCTTACTTCTTATTACAGAAACTTTTTTTTATTTTCTAAGTGGAAGCTGTAACAAAGTTACAGGAATGGTGGGACTTAAAAATTGACAGTGCTTTTAAGTATCTCCTTCAGTTCTGAACACAGACAAAGAAGCTAATTGCAAACAGTTTTCTTTTTCTAATAACATCTGTATGTTCAGACAACTGACATGTGAAGTGGATGACACAAATGAAAGGTCCAATGCAGCCTATAGACACATCCTATAGACACATCTTTATCCTTGTCTTCCACTCCTCACAATAACCTTAGGTTCTCCTTTACTGTGTTCTCTGCTGTATCCTCAATGGGGAGGAGAAGGTATGTACTGGTGGTAGTCCAGAGCTGACAGTCTTAGCATTGCTGCAGATATTATGCCCATCTTTATGAAAATACAGATTGATGATTGAAGAGCAAATATCAGTCTCCATTTCAAAAGAAAAATTTTGCCTGGTCTGTACATTTATAGGAATTATTTTCCAATCCAGATAATTGTCACTTATTTAAAAAATACACACAGATGCTGAGGAAATAGCCCATTTATCCTTAATATTTTTATGTAGCTGCCTCAGGCAACAAAGCAAACTGCAGTGTGACAAAGAGATATCTATATTTACACCAAGCATGTATTAGTTTAAAACCTATTTAAACTCCTTTGGTTAACGTTATGTAGTAAAATGCTTGGGCCATTTTATTTATTTATTTCTTAACCAAGTAAAGTAGCTGAGAAAATTAGTTTGGAGGAGCCAGATCCCAGGACTGTTTTATAAATAAATCTGGGATTAAGATCTCTTTGTGTACTCTGCAAAGCGTCATCCAGGAAGATTTGTTATGTGCATAAGACACATCTTGTGAGCTTTTCATAATCAATCAGGTGATGTTTTGGGATTTGAAGGACCTAAAAAATCATGATAATCATGGGCTGCAGTTCAATAATTAGACATGTTTCTTTTGCTGCTTTATAAAAGATGGTGTTACTTATGTCACTGCAACTTGAAATAAAATTCATAAATTAATGGGTGATACTTTTTGCTGCCTTCCTCAGGTCCTCACAGCACTGGACTTTTGAAAACTTACCTGATATTCTTTTTGGTTTTCAATAACACAACCTTGGCTAGTACAATGTCTCAAATCAAAGTTAAACTGATGCATTCATTATTAATAAAAAATTACTTTGAATGTTTTAAAATAAGCAGATGTACAACATACATTTTAATGTTGCAAAATGTGGGATTACCTCCCTTTTGGCCTCTGCCAAAGCTTCTCCCCACTATATTATGAGTGATGCCTCACCCTAAGAAACGCCAGTCAGGCACAGTCTTCATCTTGTTTTATCTTTACAAGCTCAGTTCCACTTCTGAAATATCCTTGCCCACAAACTTACTTTCATGTAATTTTAAAATTAACAGCAAAAATAGGTTTTCCTCTTTTAATTTTAGACACCAGAAGGCATTGCTCATGTAAATTCAGTCTGCAGAAGACCATCAGCACTTGAGTGGTTTGGCCTGTGCCCCTGGTGCTAAGCAGATGGATTACCAGGGCGAAAGAAAGTCTCACTTGGGCTTTAACCTCCCGCACCACCTAAGTCAAGTGGTTCAAGATGAAAATGCCCCTAATTTTGCTTTGCAATAGAAAGGGGGATAACTACATTTAGGAGCCTGACCAAGGGGCTTCATAAAGCTCTTGTGGCTTTAGAGGGTGATGGGAAATCCCCAGCACCTCAGGTGCTTGCTGTATGAGCTACTTGTGAGCTTGGGAGTCCTGGGAGCACTTGGTCCTCAGTAGTACCTTCTCTGGTAGGCTCCTGCCTTGCATCCTACCTCCCTGAAACAACTGTGGGTGTGGGAGTGGCAAAGGAGGATGATGATCAGGTTAAAAAGACTGAATGATTATGCACAAGATGAATTTATGTCATGTGGAAGCTCTAGATAGTTTGGGTTTGCTTGTTGATTGATAAACTGTTTTTTCAACAAAATAGGGCATATTTTGTCATATACGAATTAAACTTACTGGAAAATGGAAGCTCTGTCTTCTAAGAATCTGTGTTTTCTCACTTTCTGAGTTAGAAGGAAAACAAAAATTCCAAAAGGCTACAATTTTCCATGAGAATAGCTCAACTGTACTCCCCATGGCGGCCTAGGAGGAGCTGCAAAAGGTATGATAGTGCCACTACCACCTGCTCCTTTGGCTATGTGACAGCCTTTCCCACAGAGAGGGATCCAGGGGGTACAGGGTCACCTGTTGCAAGCCTGGGTAGGGATTTTTCCCTGCTGACATGGTTGTTTACGGGTTAGGTCCAGGAATGCTCTTCTGGCAAGTTTTGTCCCTTTTGGCAGGCAGTCTCCTGATAGCAGAGGATGCCGTGCCTATAGACTTAGCAATCTGCAACAGCACTGTGGGGTGGTCTTGGGTTTCTCTTAGCTCTACCTACTTGAGGCTTCAGCCTTTTCTTTTTAGCTTTAGTTCTGCACCTGAGTACCTGGCTTGATCAAAGCTTACACCTTAAGTTTAATGATAAAGGTAGAAATAGGTTGATGTGCTCTGAGTTCAAGTGCATAGCTGTATTGTGCTGATCTTCTCTAGCTCTTACTTCTGTTTCTAACACTTGAAAGTCTTAAAAATAGCAGCAGACCTGATGCACTCTTCGTGTATATTGTAAGGTAAAGAAGGAAGCTTAGTATATAAGGAAATTCCCATTGGGCATACTGAAGAATTTTTCATTTTCTTGAGATGAAAAAGTCATTCAAACACTAATGAAACCTCGGCTAATACTAGTTTTGGCTAAACATTCAGAAACACATTCAAATTATAACAACAACAAAACCAATAATGCCTAACTATTTTTGTGTTATTTTTACTGATTCCTTCAGTGATTATACTTCAAAATTAATTAAAGAATGAAAAATAACAGCAGCATAATCACTTTTTGTCTTGTGTTTGTGTGTGAGTACATGGCAAATTAGGTTAAAAATCACCTAGCTGAGAACTGAGTTCAGACTTTCTGACCTTCAGCATTGCAGAATTACTAGACCTTGACTGCTACCACAAATCTGAAATTACCACCTTGAAGGTATGCACGTTTGGTTAACACTTTAAATTAAGTGCCTCAAACAGGGATTTAATTTAGTTTTAAGAGGAGAGCTATTCTATGCTAATTAAACACCAAATCATTCCTAAAAAGGTATTTACTGAGGTTTAACAACTATGTAATAGAAACAGAACATCTGTGTAGTTGCTCACCTTACATAAATAGGCTTTTAATAATCAATGGAAATTCAATTAATGTAAAAAAGATCCTATGGAAGCTTAGTAATTATATATATAAATCAGAATTAAGGCCCTCCATTTAAAGTGCTGCTAGCAGCTTAATATTTTATTATATATACTCAGATTGTACAATATTACAATTTTTTCTCTCCCCTCCTTTCCTTCCCAGTTAAATAACATCTCATTCCCTTGCATCCGCAATTGTCCTTTTTCCTTTTTTGTCTTGACAGATTGGTGAACAATATTCTTCTAAAATTACTCTATTTCTTTTTTAATTAATTTGTTACTGTTTCATTTATACACATTTAAATTACTATTTAACTTGAATCTAATTTTTTTTTTTTGCTGTAATATTAGGCATAAAGCCAAAGGGCAAGTTCTAATTCCATGCACCCATCAGTATCTCAAAAACTGAATAGTAAGACCACTGTCAGTGTGTATATTTAACAATATATCATAATTTGGCAACCAGAATCCACAAATACATTGCAGATCAAGATACTAGAAACTTCAGCTGTAGTCCCCAAGAAAGGAAATGTTCATGTTCTATGCCAAGATTAAATACCTGTATGCAGTCAAAGACTGAAAAGTGTGAAAATCTGGATTTTCATTTTGTTTTAAAACAGAGAGCAAAAATGGGAAAGTCTGGAGCAGAAGTCTGTTCCTTCACATTAAAAATGTATGTAAGAGGGCTTGAGCATTTCTGAATTATTAGGTGGAGTTTAACATGAATGTGAGGTAGAATTTAGATTGTTAGTGAAATGAAATAATCATCACCACACTTTTGAAGACCTTACTTTCTTTTATGCTTAATAAAATATAAGAACATATGAATTCACTGAGCTGGGTTGGAAAATAGAGGTTTTGTTCTATGGGGAATTTCTGACACCTGGAACTTTGGTTTCATTTTGAAGTTAATCAAAACTGCAAATTTGAAATTTGTGTTTTATTTATGGTACTCCTACAAACGGGAGATGTTACGGCTGTCTCAGTAGATCAGTCACTCTTCAAAGAGGTAAACAGGGACTGAAGTGTTAGAGAAGTCCTACTGTCAGCTAGAGACCCCTCTGCAAAATAAACCTGAGAGCTGACCTGGGGATCCAGGGAAGGAAAAGCATGTCAAGGCTCTGTGCCCTGCCGTGCTGTTACTATCACTGGTAGAACATCCCTTGTCTTACTGCCAAACCTGCCACATCCCTTCATCTTTCTGAATATCTTTACAGGCCATATTTTTGTTCCTCATTTTCCACCATCCCCTTTGCTTTCTCCTGCCTCATTCCCCACACAATATAGGCTGGAATTCCTTCGTAGCATTCATGTTCTGTGCCTGTGTCCTGTAGAGTGATGAAGAGTGCCCACCTACCTAGGAGTTCCGGGGGAAGCCAACATGGTCAATGTAGCGATTCCTCTATACTGGGGGAGTATTGGCTCTAGAGCTTTGTCCCACTCAGCTGCTACCATGCAAAGAACACCTTCAAAGGCATCAGCATCCTCTAAACTCATGGTAGGTGTGAGCAATATCATTTGAGTTGTCCTATCTAGTGTCAAGTATCTAACTATAGCATGGAGTGAGGCTCTCTTTTGCTGATGCTTGCAGAGAGGACTGATCATCTCTAGTTAGGCACCTAACCAGCTCTTTCTCAGAAGGAAGAGGAAGTTCCTGTTGTGTAATATTTATGAAGGGAGTTGTAGGACGTTCAGATTCAGAATCCTTCTTTCTCAATGGGGACATGAACCCCCATAAGAAGTATCCTAAGTTTATCTCTCACTACAAACTACAATCAGGAAATAGAGAGGCTATCAGTCCCTCCCATCACCATAATTCTATGTTTTAACAGCTCTGAAGAAAAAACCAAAAATGTATTTTGCATATTTTTCAGTAATGCATCCACCACTGGGGCTACCTTCGCTACTTGCATAGAAAGTAGTTTTCATCATCATAGAAGACTACAGGAAAGAACAATTTTCTGCTCTGTATAGCTAGCTTTTAAGCAATGTCTGATATTCAAATAAAAAATAATTGTTGAAATGTGAGCATCAAATAGTGAGTGGGAAGACTAATTTGTTGCTGTTAGTAGGCAGATTTTTATGTGGCATGCTGGAGGGAAATCTGTGTTGAATGAGTGAACAACTTTAGTGAAACGCAATGTCTTTGCAAACTCTTAATGTAGTTCAAGAATGGAGCCCTTACAGTGGCAGACCATTTTCAATGAGTTTGCAGTCTATATTAAAATATGGAATGATTTCTCAGTGAACTTGCTATTTACTGACAAATTTGCAAACATAAAGATTAAAAAAAAAATTAACATTAAAAAAATTGCAGAAGAAAACTAAAATAATTTTAATTGGAATAGCAAGAATTGAAATGTGAGTTCTTTTTTTGACAATGTAGCAGCTACTTTGATGTAGATTAAGATTTCATGAAGCATTTCTCTGTAGAAATGAAGTCATGCAACCTCCTGAGCATTTTAACAAAAAAATCAATACACAACAAACAGTCAGTATATAATTTAGCGGGGGCCCACACAGCATACAAAATAAGGAAATGAGCCAGCATTTGACTATTTATAACTGCCAATCCTCCAGCTGAGAAGAGTTCAGCCAATGACTGTTCCCCAATAGTCGGGTCAGCCTTAAAATGCTGAAATCGGTTTCTTTCAGAACTCTGTATGACAGGGGAAAAATTACTGCCTCTGTGTTGGTATTAAGACTGGAAGACAGAATGAAACTAGAGTGAAAAAAATCAGTTTGGAAAACATAACTCCCTTCTCTTTGGTAGCATTGATTTCTAGAATTTCTTTTGACTTCCATGATTTTTAAAGCTCTAAAACATCTTCTCCACTTCTGGTTTGCGTCTGGAGATGGAATCTGAAGAGTGAAATCCCACAAGAAAGGATCTATTTGAAACACTTCCAAACCAATCTGGAAAAAAACATAACTTCAGAGAGTTCAGGATAGCTTTTCATAAACATCAAAACATTTTTGTTCTGTTTACCGACAATTTACTGCAAGTGATTTGGGGTTAAGACTTCAACAGTAGTATCTTGGGGAAGTACCAGCATTAGACTATGTGCAATATCTTGGGTGTTGTGCGTGAGGACACAAGAACAAGCCTACAGAGGTACATTTCCAACTCAAGCAATCTGCAACCTCAGTCTATGGTCAATTAAAACAAATATGTATTTGTTGAATTAATTATTTGTAAGATTAATCGTATATCAGTATTTCTGGTTTATATTAAAATAGTTTGGTCCTGAGCTTAGTTAGGGGGTGATATAAAATGCTAAAAATCAGATAATTACAAAAGCAATCACAGAAAAAAAGTCTAGGTTTAGGAAAAACACCCTCATTACAGTTTTGCAATAGAGTGTGCATGACTGTTTTTCCTATGGACACGACAGCTGGATACCGCTAGATGTGCAAAGGATGTCTACATTAGCCGTACATGAACATTTTAGTGTTCTTCAAAACAAAATATTTCTGGAACCACCCTGTAAAGGTATAGTTTTGTAAAAGAATTTGCTGCAACTGAAGCAGCTGTCAAGTCCTTTAAAACCTTTGTTTTAAGTTGTATAAGCACTACTTTCCTGCTACTATTCTGTCCTGCTATTATTTATCTTCTAAACACAACATTAACTTAAGGGTTTGTTGTTCTCCTTGCTGCCAATTTCCTGTTCTTCCTCTTCTCTGTATTATGTGAAACACATGTCTTTGAGTTAACCCTTAAACTCTTGACTTCATACTTATTTAAAACGAAGGGACATGAGTCTGCTCATGCTTCTCATCCACCTTAGGATAGTGCGGACGTGAGGGACATGAATTGCCTTTAAAAGGAAGTTTGGTTTTCATTTATAAACTTTTTTACAGAGCCCTGAAGATTTAGCATAGTTGTTTAAAGTATGCTGAATTGTATAATTTTTTTCCTTCTTTCCCTGTTTTTGGATCATTAATTTGAATTTGTAGATAAATTTAGGTTCTGTCTTATTCATATGGATGGATAAATGGATGTTTGTATGTATATATATAGATATAAAATCAGGCAAAAGATTAGATTTTAAACTGATGTAACTTGCTGTAACTCCCTTTCACTACACATTCACCAAACAATGCAGTCATAGCATCTAAATATATCTCCCACTCTTCTCAGTACCCGTTTCTATGGCTCTAATACAAAGTCCTACCTAAAGTACAGCCGAAGAAATTAGTGAAAGCAAGAGATAGTTGTTAATATAATTGTATAAGGGCCATATCTTTGCAATGAATGTGCCACTCAGGTCAATAAAAACAAGGTAAGACATGCCCTTACTGACTAACCAAGAAAAACCTTATTGCCCACATTTGCTCTCTAGAATCCTTACTTAATCACCTGAATTATTTCTCTTTCAAAAGGATGGGGCACGTGTGTCCCTGAGACATCAACATCTGGCTTCTGCCAAGCCCTTTCTTTGATTTTAACAGGGGTTCTCTTGTGTCTGTCTCTACCATGCGTGCACGATAATTAGAAAAGGACCATAAATACAGGTTTTGGCCACACATTCAAATGTATCACCATGCTTCTGGAAAGAGCCAAATTAAATAATAACATGCATAACTTTCCGGCTCATATATGCAAGCTTCCAACTCTGCATTGAGATAACTTAATAAAAATAACCTGTCAGAATTGTTATTTCAAAAATAATGGAAGCTACACTTCTACATATATTTTGAAATCAAGCCAGTATTACTTAGGTGCCTAAATGTGGATTTAGAACTCTACCTTTAGGCATCTGAAATCTGTGGCCACATCTATTTTAAAACATCCGTTAACATCAGGAGGAATAATTCGTGCTTATTTGAGGTCTGAATTTAAATTCCCCAACTTTGGATTTCCCCTTTTCTTCCCCATCTCCCACAACTTTGTTTAATGTTTCAATACACCTACCTCAACCCATTTTTAAATAGTACATGAATTAACAAATAATAGGCAAATTAATGTTAATATCCACTTTTATCTACATTCTTTTTGGGGGACTAAATATTGTTTCCTCTGACTTTTAAAAGAAGAATTGAAAGCTAGGTAAAAATGACAAAAAAGATGGACTTTTTTTTCTTTTTCTTTTAGGAAATAGATGGAATGGGGTATTACATTCATCTTTTGTTCAACTTTTGTAATTTAAACTTTCCCTTAGTTGGTTGGGTATTCAAGTTCAATTCAATCTTATATTTTGAAATTAGTTAAACACTTATTTCCACTCTACTGAACAGCAGCCAAGAGGGGTGAGAAAGGGAAGAAAGACCAATGTGTGGTTTAGTTTTTGTATGATAATGTATATGGAGGCTGTAGTCCACTTCCAACCTCTTTAAGGATTTCCACAGTAAATAAAGAATTAAATGGATTTTTTTTTCCTCCTGAAAGTTCATGAAAGAAAAATAATAAATCCAGCAGCATTAGACTCTGCATTTTAATGTTTAGAGCATTTGCTGTAGGTTGGGAGATCACTTCCAGTCATTGCTCCTGTACATTTTTTGTATACTCTTTTTGTACACACATTTCAGTATAAAATTTGCCAGAAAACACTGAAGTACATGTTGAAAAAAAAAAAGATGAGCTCTGCTGCTTAGCTGAGAGAAAAGGTTCTAGGATTTGGCTCACAAATGAGTTAAGGCATCTCCCTGAAGCCGTGAGTGAGATGAAGTGCTATCATTAAAAAAAAACCCATTGCTGGTAAGAAATTTTATTTCAGAATTTTAGTTAATAAAACCTGCTTTAAAAATTTGCAGTTCCCAAATTACTTTGTAGTCAAAACTCCATTTACCTTGTGAAAAAGACTCCCTTTGAGGCTGTCCATGCAAGTGAACAATATTTCCTTCAAGTATGTCCAGAATATATCAGTTTATAGAATAGCACAGGAATTGCTAGTTTCCTCTTGAAGGCCCACATTTCTCCAAAATATCTGTGATCTCAACATGATTAAGAATCATTGACACTTTTTTCAGCACTACCCCTCCCTCAAAAAATATTCTATGGAGTTATTTCATCATGTTCTAGCATCAACGATAAAAGAGTGATCTGACAGCTAATTTTGCTGATAAAGTTATTATATCTTTAATTATTATGGCATGTTCAAACAAGATGTCATTAAAATGAACATTTAAATACACTCTTCCTTTCACATGAGTACTGCCAAATAAAATTGTGTTGAATTGCATGGTTTCGGTCTTGGCAAAATTATACAAATGTAATCCAATGTATAGCTTTTTATATCATGTGTTAATTTTTTAAAATGACAGTTAAATAATTAAATTGGAATGTTAACAGCAGAGATTCTTTCTCCTGAGAAAATTACATTGCCATTAATCTCACTTCTTGCTGTTATTTTACCTATAGTGCTATCAGAGCTCTAAAATCCGAAGCTGAGTATGGAATTTTAATTTTAAATTTGCAAATCTTATAGCAAAGCAATAAAAATTCAGGATGGTACTCCAAAATTCATCATAATTATGTCACATAACATTGAGATTTTAATAATGCAATTTATTTAACAGCTCAGTGAATTCCGTACCAGTGTGGAATAGAGTTGCATATGTCGAAGAATACCCAGTATAAACTTTTGCACAGACCTGTCTGATCTCAAAGATATTTGCAGCTCTGAAGAACTAGACATTTTTGTTTTGGTTTGGTTTTAGTTTTAGTTTACTGTAAAGGACAATATTCTCCATCTGCCCAGATTTACAAAGTCATGATAAATTTTACCTTTGATGAATTATTTGATGATAATCGGTTTAATTTTAATTTTTGTTCACAAAAAGAATTGGGCCTCACTAAGGCATATGATATATTCTGAGAAACAAGCTGTACAGCAATAAAAGTGGTCTGTATAAATATTTACTTGTACAAGATGCTTTTCACTGTGACTGTGTTTCATAGGCCATGCAGTAATTCGTTCAACCAACAGTGAAATGTCTTCACCTCTAGAGTAAAATGTGGCAGTTGTTTAACAATATACATACATGATAGAAAACAGTATACAGTAAATTAAAAGTATTTAAATACTTTTCTCGGTTGCAACTGTAGAGATTATTTAAGTTGGCATAATGTATTTACTCAGTTTGGACTTTGTCCAGGATGCTGCAGTTAACAATTTTAGCCCTTATGAAATGTGCCAGGGGATATCTAATTAGCCCACTTGGTCAGCATCTTAGATTTATGTATTGTGCACAGATAATACTTCCAGCAGCATCTTAGTACAGCATTGATTCAGTATGAAGCCAGAATGAAGAATACCACCTACCGAGTGACCAACACCACTTCCTACAACAGCTGGGTTTTCCTTGGAGGTCTTCCATCCCAATTACACAGCAGGCCCAATCTTGCTTAGTTTATGAGATCTGACAAGATCAAAGCCCAAGGTAGTACAGCTACAGACTTACACTGTCTTGTGTATTTGGCTTGCTAGCAAATTTATGTCAAATACATGTATCAAATGATTTCTAGTCAGATGCATTGTTGTAGTGTGTGTGTGACTGTATCAAAGAGAAAAAAATATTCCAAAACTAAAAAGAAATAAAATATTTGCAAGTAAGAAAATTTCCTTTTGTTTTCTTTACCTTCTGTTCATCTCCATTTTCTCCTTGTCAACAGTGACAAAATGGGAAGAGAGACCATCTTTATTAAATGTTAGTAAAATTAATTTAATACACATGTGAAGTTTCTTTTGACCGGTATGCTTTTCTACTCACTTTAAAATAAATGTTCAAAGCATCAGGACAGTCAGAAATACAAACATCTAGGCAGCCTTAATGTATGTCCTTTTATACATTTGTTTCTTACTGGAATTAATACAGATTGTATTACTTTTCTAACACACTGCCAAATGAACGGGAGGAAACATTACTCATTTTCCCTCATAATATCCATCAGAGGGTTACGCTGTAAGCAAAGTCCACCCGTGCTCTTCCAGGGTGTTTTAGTTTAAAGGGACCAGTGTGGTTAGGGACGTTGTTAGAAGTGCACTCACAACTTACTGCATGCACCAACAGTGAACATGCCAAAGCCCCACCAGCTAGAGGTAGTCACTGGTACTCTGACCAGTCCTCCACAGTAGTGCATTGCATTATTCATGAAGAAGACAGTGTGTGAAGGCTAGTGTAAGAACATCCCAAAATCTTATGTCTTCCGGGAGTTGTAGTTGGGAGTTGTACCATACCTGAAATTTACAGTGTCACCATATCTAAAGGAGAGGTACGACCTTTGTCAGCCAGATACTTGAAATCACCTTTCTCACAAGGAAAGCTCTGAGGTAAGAGGAAAGGAAGAGTTTATTTACTATAGTCCAAGTCCTAGAGATGTGGTTATCAGACTCCTTTCAGACATAAGTCCTTGACTCTACATCCTCTCTCAGCCTCCGAGGAATCCAGAGATCCATTATTTATCAGAACATTATTTGCAGTGCTAGCAAATTATTCACCACCCTCTGACACGATCCCAATGTTTTTGCTAATGGCCTTGGTGTCGTCATCTTCTGTCCAAATGGTAAACAGAATGAACTAACATTACCCCCCCCTTAATTAGTAATTGTATACCAAATACTAACCCACTTCAATAAAATTTTGCCCTGTACCCAGGGAGGTAGACCTTGGCCTTCAGTGTGCAGCTTCAGCATGTCAGACTCTTCTCCTGACAAGAATACATTGGTGTATGTGCTCTGTGCAAGCATATCTGTGAGAGCAATGCATGCAGCTCATGGAGTCTGGACACAATGGTAACCTGTCATTTCAGGAGAACAGTAGATTTTTGCTAAATAACCTCTCATGTGGCTGTGATGGTTACCACAACAGACTGAAGTAAACTGCTGGATATAGGAACAAGATGATTTTAGAGAACTGTTGGGTAAAGAGATTTGATTTCCGTGGCTGGTGTTTTCTTAATGATAATGAAATGAATATAAATCATGCACAGAACCTCGTACCCCAGTCACAGTCAATGCATATGGGGCCTATATTTACAGCACTGAATTTTATTTGCCAATCTCCTCTTCCATGTACTTGAATCTTCTGTAAAAGGCAAAGTTAAAATTATTTCCATCTGATATCTCCCAGGCTGTCCTCATCAAAGAAAGCAATCAGCTAACAAAATGACTTGGTAATACACTTATCATTTCACATTGGTTCCCTTCCTTATGCATCAATATATGTTTTCACTTTCCCCTGTAGGATTTGCAGATGACAGTTTCAGTACCCTGATTTATATAATTTTTATCTCAGTAATTACCTGCCTACTCCCAAAGTTTACTTATGCTTCTAAATTGTTTACAAGTGACTATAATGAACTAGTGATGAAGTTTCTCTGTTCATTGTTTATTCCTTGTGGCAATGAAGACTGACCGAGAAACACTGCTTTGGTATTTCTTTTCAACCTTGAACAGCATGCTAATAGGTAGGTGGATTGACAGGTAGACTGATACTGGCAGGGGTAAGTGAAGGGAAAGAATGCTTGACAGAGCCTGTCTTTATGACATATGCACAGTGATCTCCAATGTAAGGTATGTGTAAGTACCAATTCCTTTAGTTTACGTCTTATTATCCATTGACCTGTACTTCAGTGTTTATAGCTGACAAAACATATATACAGTGGAGAATTTCAGTTTTCATTCCTACTGGGGAAAGTACCAGTCCACTACCTAATCATCTGCTACTCTTATTAGCACCCCACTAGTGTTTCAAGGGTTTTTAAAAATATGTGTCAGCTATTATAACAGTTTGTATGGCTTTAGATCCAAAGCTCAGCTATGTTTAGAATGGTAGTTTTACTTTTATTGTATACTAATAAGTCACTGTCACTTTTTGTTGCCACTGTGTGGCAGATATGCATTTGTTCATGTTATAGGATCTGTGGATATGTTTCAGTTTAACATTATATACCTAGTTCAAAAACCTGCTCTTCAAGTGTTTTTTTGTTGTTTTTGTTTTTGTTTTTGGTTTTGGTTTTTTTTTTTAGTTTTTAACATGTTTCTTCACAAAACTCAAGTGTCAGAATATTCCCATACACTGGAAATTTATTCTTCAGCTCAGTTTTCTGCTTCTTTCATTCTGTCTTCATATTCACTTAAAAAAAGATCTCTTTTTTTCTGCTTCAGAAAACTGAGATGTGAGAGTAAGAGGTGATTGAGAATCAGAATGCTCAACAGCATAGGCCATAAAGTATCTTTGTTGGCACTTGTGAACTGAACTGGGACAGCACAGCTGGATCTGAACATTAATTCCTCAATAATTGATGATTAATCTATTAAAGTTTAATGGAGAGTTGATAAGTAATGGTCTGGCTGCCATGTCACTTGATTGTAAATATAGCAAGTTGCCTGGAAATACATTTTTTCTTTTGTCCATCAGAACCAAACACAGAAGGAGAAAGAAGGAAAAAGAAAGCTAGATGAAGGGCCAAAACATGTCTTTGAGAAAACTTTGAGTCAAGGAACTTCTCTGCGTCATGGCAAGCACAAAGCACTCGTTGCAGTCTTAGGGAATCTCTCACACAGGTAGACGTGAACTTCCCACATGTGCACCTGCTTCATTGCAATTCTGTGCAACACAAATCAGTCCTAGTGCATAGCAGCACTCCACAGGCTTCTGGAGACTATCAGGCTGAGCGTAATAAACCCTTTTTATGAGTAAATTTTCAAAGCAGTATATGGGGTTTTAGACAAGAAAAAACATGAACCCCAAACCACTAACAAAACCAAACTACTTACGTTAGAGTAAGTTTGGTTCTCTGTTTCTTTGAGAAGCTGTTGGAGGTGGAGCATTGCACATATTGTGACGTGGCAGTGTCTCAGCAGGCTATCCAAGAGTTGCACTTGATGATCGAAGAACAATTTTAGGGAAAACTAGAGAACACCTAGCATGAGCACCACTTTTAGCACAAATAGCTAATCCTGTCTTTGCAGTTATCACACTGGCCTTACATGTGCAGGTACTCTGCTGTGCTGTGTCACTGAGTCCCTTTCCAGTCAGCAGAACTAGCCTTGCACAGGGCAGAAATTCACCGGTGTAGACAAGACCAATACTTTCTATCACTTTTGATTTTGTTCCCTACCAATCACATACCATTAGGAAACAGGAATTAGGGATGTGTATCTGTTTCCAGGGCAAAGTACCAACAAATATAACTGTTGCATTTGAATATTTGTCTCATGGTTATTATAAAATTATTTGCAATGTATTTATCTTTCTATGGCAGTTTGGGCAGGTAAGGGAATTTAAAATCATATTGTTTCATCCTGCTCATCTTATGTTACTCTGTATTATGCTGTAACGTGCCAAGTCAGGCAGGATGCCCCGTATCCAAAAGAATTGGGGAAACCTATACCATGCTTAATTGTTCACCAACTCTTAGAGTGTGTTTAAATGAATAATTCCTATTTGAAGTGGTGCATTATTTTACTATTTCTGTTCAGAATAGATAATTTCTAGTTATATATTTTTAACTATGAAGCAAGTGTTTGTCATACATCTTCTTCCCCGTTCACGTTCATTCAACACTGTGACAGAAAATGTATTCTAGTCAAAGCACAGTACTGGTGTGAAGCCATATTCCAGATCCTGACAGAAAGTTGCTCAAACTCAAATAAGTTATTTAATTTAGTTGTGCTTCGTTTTCCAATTTTGTAAAATAAAGACATTGCTGGTGCATTACAAATTTTAATTTACTAATGCCTGCAAAAACCTTAAACTATAAAGGTCATGGAGAGTTTAAACAGCATTCTCAACAGTGATAGAATGACCTACAGTTGTTGGGCTGGTAGAGCTGCTCACCTTGTTGCTACCCAATATATTTAAAAACACACAGTGGGAAGTTTTAGACCAAGGAAATGAATAAGAAAAGAATTGCATTCTTCTTAATTTAAAAACTGAGAATGGTTCAGGTGAGTTCTCAGACACTTGGATATAACGGTCAATATAGACCTTGTAATCTTTGGGTTACTGAAGCAATTTTATAATCTGTATGACAATTATACATAGACTTAATGCATGATACTGCCACGAGTATTTTAAATGAACACTTTAGCATAAAAGATATTGTCAATGGTGCTTTATTTCAGTTGTTCTAAATACTGGCAGGACAATGGAGAAGTCTGAATGACAAGAAAAAGCAGCTGAAATATCACAGATTAGGTTGTGATGAAAGCATGAGCCTAAGTAAACATCATAACAACAGAAAAAGGGAATGTGATTTAGAAGATTATATTTTAATAAAAACAAATATTTTAAAAGATACTTATAATTCAGAAAGGAAGAAAGGATTATTAATGTATATTTGTATCCAAAAACATAGGAGAACAGTTTTTATTGTAAATTTATTTTAAAGTCTTTGTGACATGATTGAAATTTCTATACGGAAAGAGACCATCTAAGTGTTGCTGCTATAACTGATAGAATTCATTTGCCAAGGTCTGTTGTATGGGTGTCTGAAGAGGTAGAGAATTTGTTTTTCTATTAATCATATACCTCAAAGTATATTTAGGTAGAAAGAACAAAAGATGTTTGACTGTTGTACTTTTAAAACTATAAGAACTATAAATGGAGTTACTAATACATATTTAGGCAATGATTCAAAGAAATGCTGCTTTAGTTAAACAAAAACAGAGCTCTAGAATAAAACCTCACCCTAGTAATGTAGCCAAATTTATATACATTTACCCTGGCTTTAGACACGTAAAGGATTTACCTTGTAAAAAGAACCCACAAAACCAGCCCTGTGGTAGTAGCTGTAAGCTGGTGAAACCATTCCAAGGTCTCTTTAATAATGCACAGTTGGATGTAGCCATACCATTAATGAAAGGCTGGACATTTTTTCAGCCCCTCCTCCAGCATGTTAGAAGCATAACATGTAGTACCAGGCTCGTAGTTACCTGTTTTGATCAGCCTTTGTCACACAGGCAGTGCCAGCAATGGGTCAGCATCCTCTTTGGGCTCCCAGTAACACTCAGTCTTAGGGGGATCAATCCAGGAGACTGGCTCCTAGTCATGTTTAAGCTCAGGAATTTCAAGCAGTCATATAAAGCCTGTATTCTCTCAGGCCTTCTCTTCAGGAGTCTATTTCCCCTGTTGGCTCAATTAGTAATAAAGACTTTATTAATGAATTGGAGAGCTGGGGGATTTTGTTTCCAGCTTGAAGAAATATTACATCAAGATGGTGGCTGTGTGAGTAGAACAATAAGAGATGCACAAAATTTACTGATTTATATAAGACAGAAGGGAGGCAAAGGACTGATTAATGGGAGAAAAGCTCACTGATTAATACATTTGGGTTTCGGTGTTTTTTTTTTAAATCTCAAATCTATTTAAATGAATGCCAAAACCAATAGGTTACATAGGATAGGCAGAAGTTGGTATGATACAAGGCATCAAACATCTTATTTCCACTTGAGCAATAATAATATATAATTTTAATGACTGTATTTTATGATATCTAGCTTGTATGCAGTAATTCTCATCTTCCACTTTTGGACAAAACAATTGCGGAACAAACACATGTTGCATAAAATTAATCACATGTAAAAAGTATATGAATTCTTCATATTTTGAAATGGCTTTAAAGGAACTTGTTGCAGAAAGACAAGGTACCCCTGTAAGAGACTAGCTACATAGCACCTTTGAACAAAGTCTGCAATAAAAATTGGTCAAAGGCCAACCCAACGCAGGTGCCACTGCTGGAAAAATATAAAGTGGCATCTGA
Organism: Falco biarmicus; assembly: GCF_023638135.1. Lineage (NCBI taxonomy): Eukaryota > Metazoa > Chordata > Aves > Falconiformes > Falconidae > Falco > Falco biarmicus. The sequence continues at coordinate 74,308,193 of NC_079290.1, forward strand.
GTTCTTCATCTGCCAAGCTTGTCCCCTGAGTGGTTAAATTGTTTGGCTCCTGTGCATGAACTGACAGGAAAAACAAACCAAAGGGGCCTATGTTTGACATCACCAGTAAAATAGTAATGTTAGAGACATCTTCAGTGGGGTATGAAGACTTCTCAACTCTCACTGATCACCTGTGAGACTGGAAAAATTTTTGGACTCAATATATGTCTAATTTTTTGAGGTCCCATAGTCTAAATTTGCGCTTGTAATGAAACCATTGACCCTTTATATGGAATTCACTAATACTTTTTTTAAGAGGTGATGTTGTATTTTGGGTGCCAAAGGCAATGGAAAAGTATATTGTTCTTTATAAAACTGTGTTTCTGCAGAACTGTAATTCGAATGCCCCCATAACTTTGGCCAAAAGTCCTCCATGTCATGGTACAGCCATGGAGTTGGACTTTCCTGTGGGAAACATCTGTATTAGAAGCAGTTTTGCAAAAGCAGGACATTAATTTTTCATGCAAGTAGTTTTTTAGTAGCTTTGAGGCAGAAAAGTTTGTCTTTCAGTCCCTAATGTCACCGAGGGAAGAAAGCTTTCTTCTAACATGATTAAAGCAGTAGTGTAAGCAGTTACAATCTGCAGGTCTTAAAGCTGGCCAGAGTTTGTTTATGTCATCTCTAATGTCAGATTTTTCCAGAACCTCACTTCTCTGACTGCAAAGCACCATCTGATAATTTCAGCCCACACTTTTTTCATGAACAGTTATTAATGTTGGTCTTTTTTTCCTGCCAGTCTTTCCCTGCCTAAATTTCTACTACATGGTAGCAGTCCTCTGAGCCACTTCCTTCAGGACAATGGCCCCAGCTCTCACGGTTTCCTGCTACAATATAGGGTTTAATTCTCCTCATCATTGTGCATTATGTGTTCTGGCTTGAATTTAATCCTCCTGGATGTGCATGGTATGAATAGATAACAGCATGTCAGATGAGTTCTCCACAGTGCTGTGTACAAAGACATTAATGTCCACCTGTCCCAGCATACAACTATTTATTTTTCTTCTTTTTTTTTTCCCCACAGTACTTTGGTAGATCAGAGTACTGTTGTGATGGGTAAATAAGCACCGGTCTGCCTTCTTGCTTAGAACTTGATAGCTCCTTTGTTTGCAGCACATATTCTTATTAGGCCCTAAGGCCGAGTTTCATGACCTATGAGCATTTAAATTTCACCCTTTTTCCATTACTCTTCCATCTTCTGGATTTGGCAGGCAGGGGAACAGATCAATGCAAGTGCTAGACTGACAGATTATCCTCTGTGTAGAAAATATTTTGTCAATTTGTATCATCAGTTGTTTCAGTAACAAACCAATATTTTTACCAATATAATTTACAGAACATCTGAGCAGATCAACCAGAAGGCCAGTCTTTGGCTTGTCACCATTCAATCCAATAATTTGCCTGTCCCCAAAATCTACTGCCATCTGCCTTACAGTTCTTACCCTATTTTACCATCTCTTAACTTCTCTAGATACTTCATAATTTCTGACATCACATCAAATTACATATTTAACTGAATTATTTTTTAAATCCTATTATGAAGACCTGGGATAAGGGGAAGTGGTTTAAAGTTATTTTATTGACTGGTTACAAAGGCTTGAGACAAATTCTTTTTCTTTCCAAGATGAAAATGAGTACAGTAACAAAGATACCTTATTTAATTTGCATATCACATTTTACACTTTTCTCTGGCTAAACACTTATGGTCTGTGTTCTGGTGTCTGCATCAGGCACTGTTTTATTGCATTCATCTTTGCTGCAATTATTTTGTGAGGCTACATGAAATGAAGGTCCTCTTCAGCATCCTGTGATTTTCAGTAGAGGAGGGAGTACGAGCGTCTGTTATGTGTCAGGCCCTTTGGAAGATTTAAGATGGAGGCAATTTAAAGTGGTAAGTACATGCTTTCCTTTGCTTCAAGGAAAAATAGTGACATTTAAATATTTGAAAATAAGTAAATAAGGTAAGTGAATTAAATTAAAGTACATTTCAGTAAATTATAATTTACTATTATTATTAGATAAATTATTAATCTAAATTGCTTTTTTCTCCTTGGGAAAAAAAAAAGAAGCCTGTTAAAGGTAGTAGAATTGTTTGCATTTGGAAAGAAATTTTCAGTGCCACAGGTTTTGCAGTACAGACTTTTGCAGGAAGTACAGCACCAACCAGAATATGCTCCCTTTGAGAATATTTTCAGTTCAAATTTGTTTTTTAAAATTTTAACAAAAATAACAGATAGGGAGAGAAAAAAGACATATGAGATATATCTGAGAAATATTGACGCTCAGTACTTCATCACATTATATTAATTTCTTGCTGGATATTGAACACCATTCAGGCAACCACTCCGTAGTGAACTGTGCAAGTTGTCCTAACACAACCAGCCTTAAAATGTGATTCTTTAATGTGAGCTGTTGGGAAGGAGGACTGATCCAGATGGAGTTATGTTATAGTCGAATGTGTTTCAACATGTCCAATGTAAACTGTTATCGTTAGCTGTGAACTCTGAGGCAAAGACCTATTCTCAATACTTTATGAAGACCCAGATACATTTATGGACACATATAAATGCATCAGGATAAAATAGAGTTGGTGTTATGGTTGGGGTTTTTTTCTCTTTTCGTCTTGGATTGATAAGTTTAAATCATTTTCTTGCTAAAGCATTTGAATTATTTTCCTCACCAGAAAAAAAGGGTAAATTAACATACTGAAATTGCAGAGGGGTTTGCCTGTGGGCTTGCAGACACAACTGTTTTTCCCTTTAAGATTTATTTCTCCTCCTGCTTACCTTATTTAAGAGTTCCATTATTAACATTTATATACTAAGGTATTAAAATCAAGGGCTCTTCTAATCTACCCTGTGAAATACCTAATTTGTTTAGCTTCAGTGCACCGAAGCACAGGAGAGTTAACACAGGGCTCTCATATAAGTCTTACATCTTATGCTTGTGACAACACAAAGCACCTCTTGGATGTTAATACACTGTGGGGCTTTAAACCTCTCATGCATTTTGCAAATATGACCTGAAAACAAATTTCTGCTTCTTATAACTTTAAACACTCAATTTCTTCAAAATTTCTAAGTTAGAAATGGCTAGAATTTTATTTCAAATGTTAATGAAAAACAGTTGTCCAAAAGTTCTTAGAAATAACTCTTTTTTTTGTAAAACAGTTAAACTACTTTCTAATGTTAATGTTCACTTTTGAATTTATTTTATTAAAAGGTTAAGATGTCGGAATTTTCATACTCTACACATACAAAACTTCGTCCCAATTTCAGGTTAAATACTTCTGTTCTGAAGTCTTGTTTTTTATCAAGATATTTTTGTCATAAATGGTGAAACTAGGGCCTTAATGAGTAGATGAAGAGCAATGAGCAAATGAGCAAATAAGCAAATTGATAGCTGCCTCAGACGCCTGATTTGAGAGTCTAGTGAAAACAACTAAGGGTTAAAAATAATAAAGGCTCTTTTAATCCACACTGTTACCAAGACAAATGTAAAAAAATCATGGTTTAATTTTCAGATGGTTCAGAACGTGGTTTAGGTAAAGACCAAAAAGCATTTATTTAGTGCACTAGCTTATTTTATAAGTAATGATCAGGCCACGAGATATTTCTTTGGGCTTGTTCCAGGAAACTTCTCAGCTATATATAAAAAATGTCCAATAGCTGCACCACCAATTTTCCCTATGGTTTCTACCTCCAAAGAAGGTAGAAAAAATTATTGTCTTAAATCTGTATGTTGCCAGGCTGACCTTCCTTTGGGAATCATCTTCATTACTGTCATTCTTAGAAGCTCTAGTCATGGGCCAGTACTCCCTGGTGCTAGTCACTGTACAAACAGATTATGTATAGTTGTGTTTTTTCTATAATGCCAGCCAAGACCAAATTAATGAAAATAAACAACTGTATCTGTATCTTCTGTAGACTAAAAGCTAGAGTACTGACATCATTAGTCTTCTGCAGGAATTACTACATGAAATAAGTAAAATGATACAGTGAATTGTGTAGCATAGGTTCTAGTTTCTAGACAACAAAGTGGCAATTTTCACTTCTTAACCTTGGTGTATGCTACCTTGAATTTTATTGTTTCTATTAATGTTGCTCTTTCAGGTTTTTTTGTGTGGCTGTGACTTTCAGGGTAGGTTGATAGATGAAGGCAGGATAATTTTCTGTGACTGTCTTGGCACCATTAGGGAGGAAACACTTATGTATCTGAAGCCACTATCCTGCCCTGCTCCCTGCTGGAGGGAGTAGAGAAGGTGTCCCCAAGAAGTGAGCTTTAGCTAGGTAGATTATGCATAGTGATTTATGGCTCATATATTTTGTGATGAAGCAGGAGGTGACATTTGATGTCATCTTTAAAATACAGTTTACTTGAAAGAAAGCTATACAGCACTGTTTAAGAAAAGCTCTGCATTCTCCCCGAGTTTGTAATGATGAAAAGAAATCAGAACAAAAGCATAAAAAGATTAAGTTATAGCAGGTAATTCAATCAAAATCCTTACTATGCTAATCCAGTCTGCCACTCCTACTCAGTCTAAATGATAGTTTATTTAATAAGCAGTCTTATTGAAGTGAGTTGGTCAGCCATTGAGTGCTGCTGTTCTGTAAGAGGAAGAGTTGCAGAATCCAGCAGGTGATGAGTACAATGTAATGTTTAGTCATTGCAGCTCGCTAACAACTGACCCTTTGGCTACATCCAAAGATGCTCAAATATATTTTGGAAGGAGTATGTATCTTCTACCAATTTGATATTCTTTTTCCCCTTCCTGCTAGAACAGTTAAAGTCTGCAGAACCTATTTACTCAGGAAATTGTACATAATGAGTACTTAGTTTCCTTTCTGCTTTTTCCACTCGGCAGACTACCAAACTAAAGGAAAATTTCACACATTCTTCGAAAGATTTGTAAGCATGAAATACATGAAGCTGTCATCGCTGAACAGGTCTATAGGTAAGTGCACAAGCAGTACTTTCAGGTATAGATATACATTTAGAAGCAAAGACCCTGCCCAACAGGTTCCTGCAGATAAATTCTTCGGGGCACAAAGATGTCTAATAGGTTCTTGTAGATAGATAAGAGCAAACACATTTATTGTGAACTAAGTGCTTACCCTTTTATCTAATGTTATCTCTGAGATGCTTGTGCCGTTTTACTTGTCTTCTCAACAGTGATGTATTTGTTTAGTGTAAAAGCACACTTCCCACAATGATATTTGAGAAAATAAAGAAATTATGATGAATTCCACACACAGACTCTACCATGTTTCCTGAAAACTACGTCAAAATCAACAATGTCATGTTCCATAGCAGCAGAGAGAAAATGACTTTCCAAGTCATTCATAACCTAAATGCCATGATGTTTCCTTTAGGAAATATCTGTACCAGCATGCCAAAGAAAAGGGCAGTTTTGATGGCTAAGGAATATTTTGAAAATTTTCATAGAAAAATAGATTTTATTTCCAAATGAACACTAAGGACATTTAATGCAAAGTACAAGAGTTCTGAATAATAGAAGCTCCTATTAGGTAAATTTATGAAAAAAATGAAAAGTTTTAATAATAATATGTACCCTTCAATACATTCTGCTCAGTGAATATGCAAGTGCTTTTGAATCATTTATGCCTACATGCAGAAAACTGATAAATTTTGAACAAATTTAATTGAAATCACCCCTGCAGTGAGTCTGAAGGAAGGATTAAATTTAATGGTCTCACAGAGTGTCATACTGTAGCACTAGACTGTTTGTTCTGAAGTCTATATTTTTTCCCAATAAAAGATTCTAAACCTCAATCAGCACATGAATGTGAGTTTAATCACATCTCAGAAATGAAAACCATTTTACTTTGCCCTGTAATGAGACTTAAGCAAGATGTTCACGCAGAAAACACATAAAGTTTAGTTTCACTTTAATGGTGTGATACAAAGATACAGGATTTTTGCCCATATGATTTTAAGTGGGTTGCTGTGTTGAATGTCAAGTAATATGCCACGGCATTATTTGAAAAATGTGAATGAAGATGAATAATATAGGCCATTTTTGGCATTTCATTGAACCTACATTTCTCTCAGTGGAATGTCATGGTCGAAACTGGGTGCAGATAGGTTTTTCAAACATGTTATTGATCCTTATCATTGGAGTCTTCAGGGTCTAAAGATCCATGGTCTCATTCTGTATTCCACATTATGTAGTCTTTTACTGCTGGCATCAGCTTTTGATGGCTTGTAACAGAGTGTTGTAGTAGAGTATTGTAGCCTCACTTCTACTGGAACATGACAGAATCCAACACTGCATGAATATTGTAGGTGGGAAATATGTTCTTTTATTTTATTATGGTTAAATATATCCAGCTCTGTTGTGTTTCTCAACTTGTTTCTGGGTAATGGTTCTTTAAAGTAAATTTTTTCACAGCTAACAACTAACCGTTTTCCTGTCCTTGGTGTCGAAACCCTGCAATCTTGTTAACAAAGGCACTATGGAAGCATAGAGGAAGCTGATGTTTCTAGGAAGTGTGCTTTGACCATTTAGATAGTCAGTACTCTGAGCTCTGTATTTTATGCAACAGCTACTACTTTGCTAAATTAGACTGTAGTTGTGGGGAGCACCAAAAGTGTAATTTTTAATCTTACCATACCTCAGCTTCTCTTGTGTGAAATCAAAATAGCAATCCCAGTTCTTTTACAAAAGTACTGTGAAGATAAATTAATTAATATATGCTAAATTAAGATAAATTAATATATGTGGTGAGGAATACCATGGAAAATGCTCATGAGGAAAGTAATAATTCTATATTCAAGAAGGGCTTGAGTTAAAGCTGTGTGAAGAATTGATTTTTCACTTCATTGGCTGACCTGAAAAATTGTGGAAAAAATCAATTTTGGACCAACCTGAAATGATTTTCTCTCATTTTTCTCACGGGAACATAAAGATGGGAAGTAATATATATGTTTTGGCTCAAGCAAAACATTTAATTTGTCTAGAAGTGAAATATTTCATTGTTACCTTAATAATTCATATATTTTTAACAAATTGCACACAGGTATTGTTAAGGAAATCATCCCTTCCAGCTTTGGACAGTTTATTTTGAAAATGGAGAAGCAAGTTTTGGAATTGTTTGTGTATTTTTAAGCACCCACTCTCTCTTGATTAATGAAATGCTATTGTGGGTGAAAAGAGTATGGATAAACTGGAGCCTGGATCATAAGCACGATTAATCAGGGTTGGTGAGCATGCAGATGGCTGTTCTGGCTTAAGCACAAAAATCACCTTTTATTTGCAGATACAACACCACCAGTACTTCAGCATCTTCTGGTTTAGTCTTCACCGTTTTGAGTATTCATGATTCACCTTTTCACAGTCTATTTCAATGTCTGTGTTGCTTAGGTAGTTGCATGTCTGGCTTAGGTAACCATGTCTGATCAGTGCATCTGTGACTTCAGTATAAATATTTCAATGGCCATTCATGGCAGGTGCCAATGCTGTGATAAGTTCCCAGTGCCATGACAGTAAAGTGATTCTATATATTATAACAGCAAAATTGTTAGTTGCTGGCACACAGCAATTGCACTATCCAACCATGCAAACACTCTTGTGTACTACCCTGTGAGATTGCTGGTCAACCATTAATTCTTCCAGGGAGAATTTAGTGTGCCAGACACTTCTAGATGATGCATGCACTTTCTGTATGTCCTCTATATCACACTCATTTAGCCATATGGACAAGCAAAAAAACTCAGAGTGACTTCAGAAAAGTTCAATCCCAGGCTGATGTTACTCTCTCTCACTAGTAAAAGATTAATTTCAATTACAAACTGTAAATATGATGAGAAGTATACCTTAAACGATGGGTGGGCAAAACAGAACACTGAATAGCTGCTATTAAATAACCACTATTTTAAAATTTTGCCAGTGACTCTTTAAGATATACTATCAGATTACACACCAGGGAGATGAAGTAGCACAGGCAACAGGGTGCAAGAACTCAGGATATACACCTGTTTCAGAACATACCTCTGTGTCCTACTGTGACTTTTTCTGTAGCTGGTTATTGGAACTTCTTTGGGTCTTGTTAGCTCCTTTTCAAATTATGTGCCAGCACCAGAGACTTTCAGGTTCTCTGCTTTTTGGAGTAAGAGAAAGTTTTTTTTTTATAAAATTGTGGTCTCAGTATAAAGGTCTCCATTGGAAGAAAGAGAACGTATTTTAAGGACTTCTATAATAAGCTTTTTGCACTATTACTAGTGTTTATACACATCATACATAAAATACATAAACATAAGCTGTTCTTACAAGAACAGAGTGTGTGTGTTCAGGTTTTGTCAGTACTGTCACTGTTCATAGCAGTATTTTGCAACAGATAGCTTGTTTGGATTTTATCTTTCAGTCTTAGTTGTTAAGGGGTTCCCAGATTCAAAAAATTACTTCAATGCATGCATTTTTTTCTTGAGAACTACCCCTTACTTGATATTATTCTTTACCTCATTGGTCAGCTAGAGCTCTGATATTTACAGATGTGGATTGTGTTTAACTCATCATCTGGAAATTAAGAGCTGTGAAAAAGACTTAAGTTAGGCACTTCCATTCTTGGCAGCCTTGATACACAAGAATCCTCTCAACAAGAAATCACATTCACTTTGAGTAGCACAATCTGTATGGCTGCACTTTGATCTTTAAGTCTACCAAATTACCACACCTGTAATTCTCATAGCCAGGGCTACACAGTGTCTACTCCCCACCTTCACCAGTCCCCTCCCTCTACCACTGCCAGCAACAGACTCCTGTTAATAAGTGTATTGTGTCATCTGTGTGGTCTTCACGTCTTGAAGAACCACTGTTAAACTGCAAGTCCTAACTTATTTTCTGTGCTTGTCCACAGACAGTTCATTCAAAGTGAAGTTAATTTCACAATTCTAAATGTTTACATTTTAAACGGAATGTAGGCTGCATGCTATATTCTGAATCAGATTCATGCTGCTTGTTACAGTTCTAGGACATGCACAAGAATAGATGATCCTCTCTGTAATGAAATGGAAGAATTAATAGGCAAATATGTTTCCACTGGTTTGGAAACCAGTAGTATAAAGAACTCCAAGGATTATGCTTGTTATCTGTATTGACTTGACTTTACTGTCCTTAAGGCCTATTGAACTGGAGAGGCAGAAAATCAACTGGACTGAGCTCTGACTTTCTTTAAGACCATAGGACTACAGCATAAAAGTTAAGCCATCTACACTGACATTCATTAAGATGGAGTTAATAGAATTTCCTATATCCATCTCTCTCTTCCCACTCCCCCATCCCTCCGCACCCCCCCCGCCCCGACATACAGAAATCTCAAAATGAAGACCTAGTGAAAGATTTTTAAGAGCAAACTGGTTACATGAATAATAAAACATTACTAGAGGATAAGTGGAACTAATCAAAGAGTTCTAAAGGAACTTGGATTTTAAACACAAAAGCTACTGATGTGAGCTATTTCTTAGACTGAATCGACTTACAAGAAAAAAAGGTCTCAGTATTGAGGCTAGCCCTTAAAAGTAGGTCCTACTGAGAATTCAGGGATCTTCTGATCATTCTGCAGAAAGGTAAGTATGGACATCTGATTTCCATGCAGGCAAACTGGCAATCAGTAAAAATGTCCCTAAACCACAGCTTATGAGATGCTGGATAGGTGAACTAAGTCAAGTATCTCAGTTTGTCTCGTTTATCATCATCAGAGACAGGATATAGGGTAAGATGGCTAAAAGCCCATATCTCCTTTGGGAGGGCATTCCTTGGTATCTCTGGTATCTGTACCAATTTGTCTCTATAAAGCTTTAGACCAACTAAGAAAAAAAGGTAAATATTTTCCTAGACTTCAGCTATGACTTGTTCTGGGGATTCTCTCCAAATCAGTCAGCCATCCTAATGAAGATGAGTAATTAGCAATGTTTAATGTCAAATGAAGAAGAGGTGTGAATAACTCAATGGGCTAGGGGAAAGTGTTCTCTGCTGATAGTGCAAAATCTTTAAAAAATCCTGAGATTGACCATGTGAATACAAAGGACAAAACAAATGTCCTAAAACTTAGAACTGAATCTGTCTAGCTGATACACAGAAGGAATTGTGATTACTAGGGAGAACACGAAGAATTTGAAACAGATAAATATATTTTAGTGCTGAAACTGTAACAAAGCATCCCCAACTTTGCAGACCAATGTAATTATTTCATTTCCAAGATTGCAAATAAGTTTTCAGTATAATCAGATTTACCACTAGCTCCACTCTCAAGCCACTAAAAATCACCAGCCAGACATGCTCTTTTCAAAACTAGCTAGTTGGGATTTTATGGCTTGCTGAGTTCATTCAGAAAACCATACTGTTTAAAGTTCCTTTATTCCTAAAGCCATTTAACTTTCTTGTAATGCTTTTCTACAAAGCCAATCCAGTACTTCATTAGAGTTCCTACAGAGAACACTAATTGTCTATGAGCTAGCATTTACACAAATAATTATAATAAAAAAATTAGGTGGTGGTTTACTGAAGGTTATAATGGGATAAGTTGAAAGAACCTCAGAATTGTCTTTAATTGGGTTCAGGAGTAACCACCCTAGCAGACTCACTTCTCTTTATTTGACTCACTGGCTTAAGGTCGGAAAAAATGACTTGTACTGGCAGGCTGACCTTGACTGTCAATATAAATCATTTTGGCTTTTTCTTTTGATTACTTTAAACAGTCTTTCCTTTGCTAACACTTTCAGATGACCAATGGTAATCAACTAAGGAACAGACTTAACACTTAACCTGGCACATTGTTTATTTCTAAACTGTTCAGAAAACAAGTTCTGTTTCTTAGATCTTTCAGCATCAATATTGTATTGATTCCTACGTTTTTAAAAGCATACAAGTAAAAGCTTGTATTTAACATTTACTGTATATTAGATGGACAAGTTATCACTTTTGTTTCTTTTCCATTAGAATTTTTAAGAGTTTGGTTTTGGTGGCCTTCATATATGTGACACTAAGTTTTAATTAACATCATACCTTATGAAACCACCATTCTAGTAATTTCCATGCAAGACAACAATAATACATAAATTACGTCTTGGAGCATGGTAGAATTTTATGTGTATATATTGAAGAGAAATAGCTGTAGTACTTTTAACTTAGTATTGCAACAAAATAGAATTTTTACACTTCAATTTTTTCCCCTACTTCATAGGAAATATCCTCAGAGAACCTGACAAGTAAATATTACTTGCGTGATCTTGTATCTTTCCATCTAACAGAGATCTAGAACTTCTGAAAAAAAAACCAACAAACCTGGAATAATTTCATTCTTCAAGAGTTATTAAACTTTTGTTTAGGCCTCACAGTCTGCTTTCTTTAACAAGCAAATTTCAGCATAAAAATGGCCTTAAGGCCTCATCAAGTAAATAAACAAATAAAGAGAACTGTGGCTTTCCTGATGTTTTTTAAGTCTAACCATAGTTAAGGGAAGCTTAACTTTTTTTACTGGAAAAGGCATCTGTCATGAAGCTTAAGGGCTGAATGATCTCCTGAAACAGGAAAGGAAGTGTCTCAGGTCTATGGAGGAGGGATTTCTTTCAGGAAGAAGGTGTGGGATCAGTGTTGCTCTTTTAAATCCGTACTCTCTCCTGTAACATTCCTCCTTAATTTCTTTTCATCCCGTAACACTTTAAGAGACTGAGGGTCTCTGTTAATTTCAATATCTAGAGGACCACTGAAAAGTTCTTTTGAAAACTTGACACTACAACAAGTAGTACACTGATTCTCAAACATAAATTTAGTTAATCGATTTTATTCACAAGTCTGTATATGCTTTATATAATTATGAATAACATTTTTTATACTTCTACTAGTATCTGAACATCTTTTCCCTTGCATTATTCTCTTTTACATTTTGTTCTCTGTGGTTCCAAACTTAATCACAGTTTATAATAAAAAGCTGCTGGTTTCTTCCATCTTATAGGATCTTGCAAAGTTTGTTTATCCACTTCTCCCTCTCTTTGGCATTATACTGGTACGTGTGCACACTTGCCACATAATATTGTTGTCCTCTTGTGCAGTCCTCCCCACTCAACCGAATCAAATCTAAGGGCCACTTTAACCCTACTGTCCCGCCCCTTGGCTCTACAGCAATGTCAGCTCCCAGTACGTGCAGTGTAGTTGAAAGGAAGTGCATCAAGTCTGCATCTTTTGTAGGAAAAGGCTCACTCTAGATTATAAACTTGCTAAAAATGAAAGCCTTCAGTCTCTAGAAACTAAATTACTCCAAAATCACAATAGCAATTTTCCCCCCACCCATGCCCTTGCACAATTACCAACCGTATCCAACATGAAAGGGTGGGTGGGGTTACAACAGATTATTGCAAAATTCCCATGAAAAATAATTCAAATGAAACTACCCAGTCTTGAAGCAGCAGATGAAAAGTATTCACTCTGGATAGGTACTTCAGGGTTTTTTTTTGTTGGTTTTTTTTTTCTTTTTTTCCTTTTTTTTTTTTTTCTTCTCCTTAAATTGCCCTTTGTGGTCATGGCTTGGGGCTTGTGTTAAAAAGCTAAGAACTTAACTTTTGCAGCTTCATTTTTACATTACAGTAGCACACATTGTTATAAACAGAATTGCCCTCTACCTGAGAGGTTAGTGAGCGCAGTAGAAAAAGTGCAGCTAGTACAGAAACACAATAAATTCCAAATGCATTACTTCTTCCCTTCTCCTTTCCAAATACAAAACATTCAACTGCATCGGATTCTTTGATTTTTGATAACAGGGCTCAGTTTCTAAATGTAATGTGCCCCAGGTTACTTTGTAAGTTTTCTTGGCCTGTGATCAGGAGCACACCTGACAGATGCAGACTACCTCTCCTGTCACCTTCATGTAATCCTTCATGTTTTGTATCAAAGAATTCCTCCAGCAGTTGAAAGCAAATTTATCCTCAAAGGTATTTATGACAAATACAATAATTCCTTTTAATGCAGGGACTGTTTAATCCACGAACCTATTAAGTACAGTATACCTCCAGCAAATAACCATTACTTCTCATTAACATATTGCACTTAAAAATACAATTAATCCTTTAATAGGAATCTAAAATACATAGTTTCCTCTATGCAGCACCTCTGCCGATAGCAATCTGCAGAAAGTGCTATCCAAAAGTTAATTAAGAGCAAAGTGTTCTTACATACCAGGCTTCCTGTTCAGACACACAATGGCTGAATGTTATTGGTGCTTTCCCTGATTAAAAGGATTTACAATACATAGTTTTGGGAAAGAAGCTCTATAATTGCTGCTAATTGCCTTCATTTTTTGATGGTTGGATATATTTCACATGGCCCTTGTTTAACTGTGCTAGATATTTTCCAAGCATATATATTAAACTTTTCCTTTTATTAATTCATAAACCAACTACAAGTTTCTTTTCTTCCTTAGTGATTATTCCCCAAACTATTTTTGTAAAGTGTTTTTCCATAGCCAATGATAATTATACTTAAATAGAGAATAAAAATAACTTTTGATTAAATTTGCAGGCATATGGCTCAGAAAATATGGTCTTTATTCTCACTTGCACAACTGATTTGCTGTGTCATTGAGCAAGCCAGGGAAGACCACAGCTGCTTTTCTCCCTGTCTTTCACTGAAATGCGTTTGCTTTTTAAAATATATCTTTTCCTGTCTGCCTAATTAGAGATAATCAAGAATAATGACAAAAATGATGTTAGAAAATGAATAATGCAAATAGTATAAATATTGAAACCATCATATAACTTATCTGATTACAAATCCTAAGTAAGATATTTTATTTCATTGCAGTAACCTCAGTCAACTGGTTGAGTGGACTAGAGCAAATATAACAGTTGATACTGAAGAAATTGCTTGTGGGGTATCCTAAAACATAAATCTAGGTACTGGAAGACCTACTTTTTAACCATCTCCCTGATTTGAAGCAGGAACCTGAACCAAGGTTGTTCTCATACAAGTAGAGTATACTACTCAGCAAATAAGCGACTGTTGGAGATAAGTTCTCTTCCGCTGAAGCTCTTTTACCACGAACATGGTGCCAGGACTATGTGGGTCAGCATATGTTCACCGCTGGGAACAAAGTCACCAGGAGTGAGTCTCAAAGGTTTCAGTTGCACAGGGGAGTTACACTAGTAAGGATCTTTGTGGTGTCTTGAACTTAGCAGCTGGATTTCAAAATCCCATAGCCTGAAGCAGTTTTGCCAGTAATGATAGGTGACCCTAGGGCTATATTAGCAAGCAGTGCACCACAATAGGAATGGACCTGTGGTATTAAACAATTATTGCCAAGAAGCCAGGATCCATGTTATATAGATGTTTTTGGGAAGGGAGGGTTACTTCAGACTGCCTCTAGTCTGTCTCTTGGACTGGGCACCTATTGGCAGCTGAAGGATATTAGGTGCATTATTGGACTGCATATTCCAAATTAGTTTAATTTGAAATAATTCTAGTTTGTGTGGTCTGAGCCTGCTCTGTGCAGTAAGGGGTGGCAGTAGGGACATTGACTCTAAAGCATGTTTTTGAGCCTAGCTAGAAAAAGAGAAAATGTGCTTAATTTCAATGCATGCTTTTTCTTTCATTGTTATTTATTTCCTAGCAAAATTCTGGACTACCTCCAGGATACTTACTCTCTGCTGTCTGTAATATATCTATTAAAAAAACCCAAACAAACAAGCAAAACGTGTATAACATTATCAATTTATGTTGTTCATAATAGCCTTGAGAATCCATGGTGGCTGGCACCATAGAAAGGTTATTTCTGTTGTCTATGTTTCATAACACCACAGTATTCATCTGGCTTTACTTTCGTTACTTTTGAGCCTGAGAAGCCAGCAACATTCAAATGCATTACTTTCTTTAGCACTATGTAATTTATTATGAAAACAGTCTGTTAGCAGCAAACATCCTAAACTCTGAAAATTTTTTTTATGATAAGAGCCAGGTCTATATGAAGCATGCGTGGTTTGCTGATTTGACTTTCATGTCTTAAAAAGCTGCCCTGAAAACCTTCAATATTTGGCAAGATCTCCCACCATTTACCCGTTTTCAAGGCATGTTTATTAAAACATGTTTTCACCTGTTTTGTCAATGCTTTCAATTTTTTAATGTGCATGCTACATCAGACACATAGCTTGTACAATTAATTTTGATTCAGTTCCTAAAATGATCAGGAAGTAAAACTCAGAATTTCAAAATGTGTTAAGTAACTGTTCTAAGTACAGATTTTAACACTTGATTAGTAGCTGATATCCACCAGTTTCACAGAATGTGAAGGGGTACATATCCACAACAGTGAGTTGTAGATTCTAGCTAAAACAAATGATATTTAACTAAGAATTGACATAAATATGCTTTGTAGTCTTATACTTTTTTTTTTTATCCTCAACATTAAAAACTCCTCATGTTTAACAAATTTGTTTCCACCTATGCAATGTAATAATCCTACTTCACTTTTGATTTTATAGAAGGAACACACAGATACTAAATCGTATCTGATTTAAATGAACATGTTCATGCTAGTTGAGGTATTCAGTTAGATTTCAGTCTTTCCAGCTGTTATCTGAATGAGAATACTTTTCCTAAAGATGTTGATGTGGGAGGTTTTCCCTTTAGCAACTTCACATACAAATTAGACATACGTGTGTTTGATGAAAAAATAATAAAAATATCAAGAATTAACCTTATAAATTATTTTGGAACTAAAAATTTCAGGCAATTTTTGTTACATATGAATCTATATTATCCAGTAGAAACTACTGACAAGCAAAGTATGTTTACTTTTCATTAGTTTGCAGTGGAGCAAAAACATTAATGGAAGAAATTTACAGTTTAATGACTTCATACTTATGACCTGTAAAATGCCAGTATCTGTAAATGTTGTCATTAAAAGTGTTAATCTTGAAGCCCTTACTTGAATAAATCTAGTATATTATGTGTATTTTCATTGTATTTTCAATTTTATTTGATTTCTTAACTCAGCTAAGTCCTTGTGATTTGACTCATACATGAAATTTACCTTCAGTGCAAAAAGAAAAAGTAGGGAATAAGACCAGACTCAGGGACTGTCATATCCTGTGCTAGCGTTAGCACTGACTTAACTTTGTGAGAAATTGTTCATAGATTTCTTAATTTGACACTCCCTTTTAATCAAAGGGGTGGCATATTCATTCTCCTACTACAGTATTAAGTGAGGTTTATACTCTCAACTTTATAATCAACAGTGCAGGATACGTAGGTGATTTTCTTATTTGTTGCCAGAAGAGGAAGTATATACAATGGAAAGGAGAAGGGCATGATTTCTTTATTTTTTGCTAAGATTGCTAAGAAATAGGACTTAAAAGATTAAAAGCGTTGTTTCATAATAATATTTGGCTTCAGGTGCTTAAAAATTGTTCTAAAATGAGTCACAGAAGCATCTAAACTTGCCATTTACCAGTGGATAATCAAGTAGAGTTTGTTTTAAATATGGCTGTGTAACTTCTTCTGATTTTTGAGTTATTGTATAGTGCTTTGAAACTGTCAGATGACGGAGAGGAAGAAGATGTGTTATTTATACATTTCTCAGTCAAAACTGATCCCGCTCCCCTCACCCCACCCCAATCTACATAACAACTGTTTAGAATTATTTGGAACAAGAAGAAACAGTAAAAGTATTTCATGATAGGAAGCCTGCTTTATAGGACCCAGGTTCAACAGTGATTTTGCAATACAGTGAGGCTTACAAATGCACAAAGGCTTGCCTTTTGGAGTGAATTTGTCTTGGTATGTATCAGTTATGAAGGTTCATGAGCTAATTCATGAGTAGATGCTGATATTGACAGAAAGTCAAATAAAAGACAAAAAATTTTCCTCAATCTTCACTTCATTAGAAAAAACAACTTCCTTCTTGTATCATTCTAAACATTTCCTTACACGCCAATCATTTCCCTTGCTTCCTTTTGGACTCCCTCCTCTTGATTCACAACTTCTTTAAGATTTTGTGCATATTTTATCAAGAAAGACTGCAATCTTTGCATCTCACTAAAGCTTTTTCACATTTTTTTGTTACAAAATGAAACTGGTGGCTCATTTTCAGCTTTCATTTTCATCAAGCTCAGATCCTTGATGCTTAACTACAATTTTGTCACTCAACCCTTCTCCTATGTTTCTTTATTTCATCTTGTTTGCTGCTGCAGACCCACATCCAGACTCAGCAGCTTGACAACTAACGACTGACCCAAATGTTTCTGGGGACATGATTAAGTAGGAGCAGAACGGTCTGTGTATCTATGATGGTTAGCTGATGGAAAAGTGATGAATAGATAAGATTTTTCTTGCCGAACCTAGGACTTAAGATACTACTTAAACTGGTCAACGTAACTCAATAGAAGATAAGTGTTCCATGTAGTGGAAGAGGTGGGTTGGAGATGAATGGCTGAAAGGAAATCCAGATTGTGCCCATGGGTTATTTGGAACTTAGGAGGTATGGGTCTTTATAATTGCTTTCCGCTTTCCTCCAAATCTTGGTATCAAAACACACAGCTGCTCCAATTATGTGCCTTCAACAAACTTCTGAAGAACTGTGTGCTTGCTTCGAGGTGATGAAGACCACATGAATCTCTTGGGATTTGGATTTCTGTTTGGGAAACTATCTACTTATCTAGATGAACACTCGATTCCAGTTAGTTAATACAGACCCCAGTTTTTCGATTCAAAATTTCTAGGTAGGAGTTTTGGGTTTCCCTCTCTTTTTTTTTCAGAAAGCTAATACATAAGTCTCTGACTAATGCTACTATATTGCAAGATTAGGAGTAAGGAACATCTACATGATGCAGAACTAACTCATGAAGAAACCAGAGACAAGTGGGAGAGAACTGGGAAAAGGTAAGATAAAAAGAAAGAATAAACACTTTGCAGAAGTGTGATTGTTTATATCTCTTAGAAGCTGGTGAGAAGTAGGAGAAGGAAGGTGGGAATACCAGTGTACTTACTGAATGGAGAAGAGAGTCAAAGGCTCTAGGGACAAGGGAAAATTTCAAATATTCAAAGGCAGTCTTGTTCGGTAAGTATAGCACATGAGACAGAAGAAGAAATGAGAAAATCTCTGGGTCATGGAACTTGTTCTAAAGCACTGTGTGATAAAGAAAAGGAAATGAACAATGGATGTTTGGGGCAGGCCAGATTGGTCTCATTGGATAGATACCAAAGAGGGAAAGAGCAGCAGTACTTAGACAGGGGCAGTTTTCCTGTTTAAACAGAAATAGGTCTGGCAGAGACAATACTGCTGTTCCCCCAGATATTCCCCATTATGGATTTGTTGACTTTATTGTTCTAAGTATAGAGTTTTGGATTTCCCCTTATTGGTTTAAGTGTGCCTTTTTTTTCTCTAATTTGACAAGACCGTTTCAAATTCTAATCCTGTCCTCCAATGTCTGCATCTGTCCTGGTTTGGTGTCATCTGTAGATTTAATAGGCTTACTCTCTGTGCTATCATCCAACATTGTAATGAAAATATTGAATCATATTAAATTAAAGACAAGCTCCTGAAGAGCCCAATTTGATAAATCTCTCCAGTTTGACAGTGAGCTACAGATAATTATTCTCTGTGTGGTTTTCCAACCAGTTAGGCTCACCAAAGAGTGGTACAGTCTAGTTTATATTTCCATGGCTTACTTATGAAAATGTCATGTGCAACAATGTCAAAAGCCTTACTAAAGTCAGTATCTGACATATTTCCCCTCATCCACAAGTAATGTTAACTTTTCATACAAAGAAATCATATTAGTTTGACATGATTTGTTCTTAATGAATCTGTGTAGGCTGCTTCTCACCTTATTCTCATTTTTAAGGCACTTAGAAATGTTTTATTATTCTTGCTGTTTTCCAGAAATCAGAGGTTTACATCACCTTTGTTTATTTAATTTTGACAAGTTTGTTGACAATGTTTATGTTGATATGGCTGAGAATAAGGCTGGCCTTTCTCTAGTGCTACTCAAAATAGAAATAAGACCTTTATTCAGAAGAGATCTCTCATGCATACACCTCTGTACCTGCAAATCCATCCGTGATGGTTTTGGTTGGAATACGGTTAATTTGCTTCATAGCAGCTAGTATGGGGCTATGTTTTGGATTTGGGCTGGAAAGGGTGTTGTCAATTCAGGGATGTTTTGGTTACTGCTGAGCCATGCTTGCACAGAGCCAAGGGCTTTTCTGTTCCTCACCCACCCACCAGTGAGCAGGCTGGGGTCACGAGAAGCTGGAGGGGACACAGCTGGGACAGCTGACCCCAACTGACCAAAGGGATATCCTGTACCACATGATGTCAGGCTCAGAATATAAAGCTGTGAGAAGAAGAAGGAAGTGGAGGACATTTGGAGTGATGGTGTTTTGTTTTCCCAAGTCACTGTTAGGTGTGATGGAGCCTGGCTTTCCTGGGGATGGATTAACACCTGCTGGCCCATGGAAGTGGTGAATGAATTCCTTGTTTTGCTTTGCTTGTGTGCATGGTTTTTGCTTTACCTGTTAAACTGTCTGTATCTCAACCCATGAGTTTTCTCAGTTTTAGTCTTCTGATTGTCTCCATCCTGATGCGGGGGGAGTAAGTGAGAGCTGTGTGGGGCTTAGTTGTCAGCTGGGGTTAAACCACAACATCATCCAATGCCCTCTTACTATTTTCATATTCCCTACCATCTGTTTTCTTCTTTATTATGCCTTTCTGAAAGTTCAAGGTTATCAGAATGAAAGCATATTTCTTTGTCCACCTTGCAAAAGTTCTTGGATGTTTGTGAAGATTTTCACACCCTTTGTTTTCACAGATGGAACCATTACCAGAACAAAAAGAAAACTATGTCCCTCCTTGCTTTTCTAGGTTGTTTTTTTCTCTCCGCTTCCCCTCCCCATGCTGCCCCTGATCTCTTTTTGCCCTCCAGAAACTAAATGCTTTGGACAGGTTTGTGCATTTCAGTTCAAACACTTTTTTGTTTGCCTTATGTGGGAACAAGTTGGTTTATAGGACAGAATCAATACTACCACTAAAGCAAAATGTGTGAATTGCTCATTGCTTTCCTCTCAGCTTCTGTGACATTACAATCCAATATTGTACTGGGTTTTCAACAGCTTGCTTAAGTGGTCCCATTAAAGAGCAAAAGAGTAGTAAACTCTCTCCCCTGGAACCCTTCAAAGACATTAATTAAACAGTACTTGGTATTCATTATCTAGAGAAAATAGATGGTGTACATAGCTATGAAACTTGTATGACTATGTTTTAGCTTTGTTTTTCTCATGCTGCGAAAATATCTGATTCCTGGCAAGGGAAACTACAGTTTTGAAACCAGGATATTACAAAGCAGGTGCTGTCTATGTCCCATCATGAAACCAACTTTCTATTCTTGCTTGATTTATTTTAGAAAACAAAAGTTGGAATTCTGGAAAAATATAGTAGAATTTAACATAAATATTAATATATATTATCATTTTATATTGTATGGTGAATAAAAACAATTGCAGAATGTGATTAAAGTACTTAGTAGGTATTTTGCCAAAAAAAGACTACTGAAGACAGAAGCAAGAAATTGGTTTTATTGCTATTGGTGGAGGCTGCACAACTTAGAGTATATACACGTGGTGAACAATGATCAAGTTAAGTGAGAGAAATAAATCACCTCCCAACATCTTAGCAGCTGTATGTATGTTTCAGTGATGTTTTAACAACAATATTTCAACTTGCAGTTGGGATAGTTAAGTTTATGCGTCAAACACTCAGGCAGGTATGTGGCAGAAACTTCAGTGATCCCGCCATAAACTGGGTCAGGATTAATCCTGCAACCACTTGCAAATAATATTTTATGCTGTGAGTACTACATACAGCTGGAAAAAGTTAACACAGCCTAGCATAGGTTTATCTTTGCCTTGTGAAATAGATGGGATGACATAAGAAAATTTATTTCTTATGTGTAAAACATAGCATACAAAAACTTACAGACTGTAAGATGCATTTTCCCCAAGAAACCAGCGCATATGAAATTCATAGTACAATTCAGAGACAGATTAATTTATGTTGCTTATTGATAGGCATGCAGCCATTGTATACATCATAATAGTATGAAAATTTAATTTTATGTTGATAATTTTACTATTAATTCTTAAAAACTTGGGGTTTTTTTACATCTGTTAGGCTGCGTTAAATCCATTCATGTTTCTACGTGTTGATATTCTAATTAACAGAAGTTGCACATTCAGAGACTTACATTGTACAAACACAATGTATTACATTGTCATATTAGTGCAGTCTGAACTATTAACTGAGATGCCAAAAGATATCTTCACTCATGTTATTTCACATTCAGTTATGAACACTTTGAACAAGCAGCTACATGCTTTGTTCACTTCTCATTCTGAGTCTTCCCCCAAAATGTGAAAAATACCCACTGTGGTCACAGATTTATTCCAAAATCTCCCTGTATTCAGCTAACAAATAAACAAATTGATTTACAAACTGAACACCCTTTTCCCCCTGAAAACCAACAGCTAACAACAAAGAAACAAACAAACTTGCTTTCCACCATCAATAAATAAAACATCCCAACTACGGTCATTGAACAATAAGAATGATTTTAAAAGCTACTGTTACAGGTATATTGCATATATATGTATCCACTTCATTTTGGAAATTCTGATGATATTGGTGCTGCTTTCTGGGAATAGGAATGGCTGGAGATCATGACCATCTCTATGTTAACAACAAATATTCATCATTAAACTCACATCAGATATAAAGTTGATGATGAAGGTGTAAACATTTTTGATGTATTTTGGTTCATGGCTATGTAGAACTCTATCTGGAAACTGTGGTCAGCATGAGCATTATCAGTAGTTTCCATGGATTGAGAATATTATCAAAGTCATCAATCTCAATCACAGCTGGCTAACTTTACTGGAACTCCTGACTCTTCTCAGTCGTCAGCTGTATCTGCATTGGCTCTAAGAAAGAAACCAGTGTGAGATACATCTAAACAGAGAGACTGGTGGGGTTATGGACACCTTAGCATTACTCACCTGCTTCAATTCAGTTCTAACTTTAGACAGAGGGTGGTATTTCAACGTAAGATAATTTCAGGTAGCACTACTAATTGCTAGTAGTTTTGCACTCACCTGCACTTATTCTTTGCCCATTTTTGAAGACAAATCTCAGTTGTTATACTCCTTCCTTATGTAACTGGTGTCTTTATTGTGCATTGGCAGAGTATATTTTTTTGAAAAAAAAAAAAAAAGAAAAATATATGAACTGTCAGAAGCACAAAAATACTTGATGTATATCAGAAACAATAGATCTCAAAACAGAATCTCGTGCTCCACAAACACAAAGAATGGCAAACCTCCCTAAGGAAAAACCATGGAATACACCAGAGATATGGCATTAAGCAACAGCTGAAAGGCTTCCTAAACTTTGATATTTTTCAGTGGATGTACACTCCACAGTAACCTGTAGAACTCAGGAGAAAAATATCTGCGGTGGTACTGATAACTGGAGTTCAATAAATTCCGTTGTCAAACTGAGTCATCATCCCTTGTGCTGGGCCCAGAGACTGACAAAAACAGCTCAGTGTAAGCACAGGTGCATGTCATGCCTGGGCATTGATAGTGTTTATGATTATCATTATCATATAATAATGTAGGATTTTTTGTTTGCTTACTTGAAAGCAGACAAAACACTTGAAGAGCTTGAAAGGGAGAATATATACATTTTTTTAAGCAGGTGATGATCTCAATGAGTATTTAGGAATGCATTTGAATTGAAAACTCCTATGGCAAATTGCTTTCATAGCATACTACAGATTTTTCAATCCAAAATTAGGTTTGTGCCAAGACGTATTAGACTTCACTATGGTGACAGAGCCAATGTCACACGGAATTGCCTCAGCAGAGCCCAAATGGTTCTTGGGAGTAGAATGAGAAAGACTTCCTAGCTGGAATTACAATCTTCATGGGATCTTGTGAACATATGCTCTCGTTCGTCAAAGATTTTTGATTTCATTGTAAAATTCAATGTACTTGTAGAAATTCTCTGTCCCAAATTAATGCAGAACATTCTGTGACATTTTTCTGATTTTAGAAAAAGACATAGGCAAACTGTATATATATATTTAAGACCATATTGGAGATCTCCAAGAACCCTGTATTTCAGCTTAGGACGCTCTAGGAATGAAGTGAAAGTATTTATTGGCACAGAATTCATATTCATATCATGGCAGATAAATTTTCATCTTCTTTTTATTTTAATTGTAACCGTGGAAAATCTGAGTAACTTTTGAAACAGTGAATGAAATGTATCAGAGTACTTGTATGCATGTACTAAGTGAGAAATGAGAATTGTTTTTTAAGGTGCTGCTTCAGAAAGCAATAATGATTCTTGATGACTTAAAATTTGAATGCCTTGAAGCCAGTTGTCTATTCCTCTGTAAAGGAGCAAGAATATAACCCTTTTGCTCCAATATTTTTTGCTCAGAAGTATACTCATCCAGGAAGAGAAATTAGCATTGCAAAATTCTTAAGACCAGTCATTTATGCAATATATGATCAAGAGATTTCAGTAAAAGAAAACAGAAGATGTCTGCCTTTATTCAGCTCCTTATATGCATGCCTAGAATTGCTTGGTGTATTAATCTTTACATTTCATACTTGCTATGGATATATTTTTTCAGAGTCATGTATTGTAAATAAATTAAATGTTTAGCTCTGAATTAATATTTTCCAAAGGAAGAAAATGACCAAAACTTTAAAGCATATTTTATCTCTGCTAGAATTATTTTGTAGTATATTTGAGGTTTTCAAAATATCCATGGCAGTAGGTGTTTCTACTTGTGAGCCAGCAGTCCCTCACCTTAGAAGAATCCTAAGGTTTTGGAGGCAACCAGCCAAGTGTAAAAGGAGAAGTATTACTATGTGATAAACAATGGGAACGTTAATCAGGATTTTTTAAATTGCAATAGTTCTTAGGCTATGAAAAAAAAATGTTGCTATCATTATTAATATAGTTATTTCTGTGAAATAATGAGAAAATATAATGGTTTTGTGTAGAAGCTAATAGGTATTTAAAACTTTGTGAGATCAGTCTCTGTTTTACTCCGTTTTGTTCTGGCACAC
Source organism: Falco biarmicus (assembly GCF_023638135.1). Lineage (NCBI taxonomy): Eukaryota > Metazoa > Chordata > Aves > Falconiformes > Falconidae > Falco > Falco biarmicus. Next base: position 74,332,371 of record NC_079290.1, read on the forward strand.
CTTTATTTATGGTTTCCCATAAAATTATTCTGGAAATAGGTGTTGAAAAAAAAATGAGATATACAATGCATAAATGAAAAGATGAAATATCATTTTGAGATTCCTAAGAAGGCTGTTCTATATTAGAATTAGAAAGTGTGTATTAAAGGTAAGATGATTTTGTTATTTTATTATTTAATTCAGACTTTTAAGCTACTGGTTTTTAAGATGGGAATGGAAATGGAGGAAGTTAGGATAAGGAGAAAATATTATTGAATTTAGAAAATAAGTAAGCTTGAAAAGGTCATAGAAATCAGTGGCACATAAAGTACACAAAAAAAATACTATGTACCCCTCAGGCTTCATTTTCTGTGGCCTGGAGAGCCTCACCTGTGACCAGAATTTCATATATCTCTGCAGAGCTAAAACAGCTTTTTTGACCTGTTGTGTTTGAAAATGGGAGCTCAGATGAGATGATGGTTGTTAATCACTGTCTTTGCCCTTGGAATATTAAATAAAAGGCAATGGAGGGAAAAGAAGGAGGGAGGAAGAGAAGAAGGAAGCAATGGAGAACACCTGTTCATTATAGTCTAATTTAAAAAAAGAGGAAAAAATATAATATATTTCTCACCAGAAGTACTGGAAACAGAAATGTGATTGATTTACTCTAGCAACTGAACCTTATTTTAGCTGAAAACAAACGACACAGGAAATCTGAAATACGTGGGTATTTAATATGAGAACAAATAAACAACAATCCTGGTTCCCAAATAGTTCAATGATCTATGTTTAAGCACTGAGGTTACAAAATCAAACCCCAGAATGTCCATATATACCAGATCAAGGTTCCTTTTTGAATCCTAGATTCAGTTAGCTAGTTTTGCAAGAAAAGAAGTGGAGTGACTAGCAATATTTTCATGTGCAAAAATTAAAAATATTTTTCTTTCATTCATTTTCAAAATAGATTGTTTTTGTAGTGCATATACATAAGTTATAACTTAAAAAAATCCCTGAAGAATCATTTTTAAAAAATACCTTTTTTCCAAATTCTAAGTTTAGAAATTAATAATGAAAGAAATCCCATCACAATATTTTACTAGAGAAGAAGAAAATACACAGAAAAACCAAGAACATAAATAAACCACTACATCCTAATCTTTGTTAGCTATTTTGGTGCATTAAATAACCTCATTCTGTCTGGGCTGGCCAGGTGAACCTGTTCTCCCACAGAACTTGAGCAACACAGCAAAAAATATCCAAGAGAGAATTGATGATGTAATATAATTTGACAAGAAATGAACAAAAAGGAACAAAAACCACAACAAACATAATTTGTCATCTATAATTTTAGTCAGGAGTTTAGAAAAAAATTTACCCACCTTCAATAACTTATGAACCATTTGCCTATTTGCTGCTGCATTTCCAGTGTTTCTGTAACTGCTGTACCAAAGTGGTAAACAGAATTTTAAATGCAGGTTTTATACTTAATGTGTCATCCTTTCTTTCCGCTTAGAACACCCATAAAATGGTCTCTGCTCATCAGAAGGTGTATTCTGGGCACAGGCAGGTTCAACAGACTGAATAACTGTAGATTTCATTCTTGTTTGACTTCTTTGAATATAGGATCAAATCTTAAGGGGACTCTAAATTTGTTATATTCCTCCATATACAGCATTATATATAGTACTTTTGTTGTGAATTATCATCAACATTGCAGTGGACAAAGGAGGAAAGAATTTCAGTTGCAGCATGACAGACGTTAAAATATTTGCACAAATGGTAACATTTTAGGCAGTGAGAAAAATCAAATTTAATGTCATGTTACATACCAATGCACTGACATCATAGAAGGGTACAAAGAAAAATCATAGAAAAAATGCAGCAGGTCTTTTAATCTGCCTTTAGAAGTACCACCATTTAGACAGTTCTCTCGATTGCATAACTCTCTGACTGCAGGCTTGTTCATCTCAACGCAATCTATAACAGTCACAATTCTTTGGGAACAAAAAGGGAAAAGAAAATGTAAAGGATATGCTTAAGGCTTAGCTAGAAATGGAGAAGTGGAAATCATTTTAGTACCAGTACTTCTATATTATGGATGGGAGATAATCACTCGATCTATCCAAGTTTCTCATCTTCAAGAAGGAACTCCCTGAGTATAAATTAACATTTTAATTTGAGTCAGCAAGGTGCTTTTAAGGAAAGTTTCCCAGTTCTCTCCAATTAACTTGTGTTAATTCAGATCTCATAGCTGTCTCAGAGTATACAATCTGGTTTGCTTTCGGATGAAACAAAACAGGAAAATTTACTCTGTGAATGCCCCAAATGCACTCCAGCTGCTGGTGGGGGTTCAGTCTGTGGCAACAAACTAGAGCCAGTCTGAAATGACCCCCCCAAAAAAACAAGCATAGAGTCAGCACTGGCTCTCATCAGCTCTACAGACCTGATCCTATTGTGGTGTACTACTCCCAGATGTAGCAGACACAGTCTCCCTCTCTTACAAGAGCTCCAGCTCCAGTCCTAGGCAATGAAGTGACACTTATGTCCAACTCCTTCCACTTGTCTTCTCTAGCAGCCTTTTTTCATCTCAGTTCCTGTGTTAAACACCGGCTTCTCCATGGGATGTTGTCTCTGCTCTTTCTTGTCTCTAAGTGAAACTGGTTGACAGATGTTTGCCTCTCATGATTTTTACTTTAAAAAACTACATAACATTTGTATTAACATCAGTCATACAAATGGAAAACATAAATAAATTAACAACAATGACTTTGAAAATAAGAAAAAGTTCTGCACTCACTCTAGGTTTGGTAGTTCACCCTTATTTTTTTTTCTCCTTTGGGAAAAGTGAAGTGGAAGAGAGAGAAAAAAAATGAGATAATATGGGCAGGAAAAGCACTTTCAGTTTTTATGTATGTCTATATCACTTTTCTACCATGAAAATAAGACGAAATATTAAAAAAGGGAAAGTGGTTAAAATACATTATTTCTTTTAATGTTTACCTAAAATTAGGAAAAAATACTGTTTTGATAAAGACCTGAAAATAAAATAAAATAAAAAATTCAAAGTAATTAGCTTTCGGGTCTTTAAAAAATATCTTTATTTTTAAGCTAAATATAAACAAAAATAATGTGTTCTCTTCACATGTTCAACAAATCCTTTATTCAGTGAACAAAATTATATTGAAAGATATGTGAACTTTTTTTTTTCTTTTCTTTTTGTCCTTCTTTTCTGCCTAGAAAAACAATACATGCTTTCAGGTAACCTGAATTAATTTGCTCTCTTTGGTGACTGGGTTCAGTAGATCAATTATCAGTGATTCAGGTTCTCAGCTCATAATACACAAGATATAACTGAATTCAAGTTACCAGTTAACCTTTTCTCAGATGGATTTTGGTACCTGTAAACTTTTGTGAGAAAACAAAAGCAAATATTGCGTTATTCTGTGCTCCCATTGTTGAAAATGCTTGATAGTTTGAAAGATCAACAAGTTTGCACAAATCCAAATGCAGAGCTTGTAAACGCTTCTGCAGACTGTGGTGAAAGTCAGAGACCTTTGTTTGGCCTTGAATTGAAGCCAAACCCACAAGCTCTTCATACACTTCAAATTCCGTTGTTCTTCTAGAAAGGGAAAGAAAAGCATTTGAGCTGTAAATGTGCAATCAATAGTTTTGTCTGTCACTGGGGAGAACTAGAGTGATATTTCTGCTATGTCCTTGAACTGGAATGCTATGTCATCAGGTGCCTCTGTTACTCTTCATTGGATCATCATTTGGCTTAAGCACAAATTGGCAAACTTCTGAATTGTTTCAGGACACTTTTTAAGTCTTGTAGCACTTGTGTCTGGTTTTACAAATCCCCATATGTGAAGGAAAAGCCTTCATGTTTTTGCTACCTTCATGTTTTGAATTTATTTTATGTCTTACTTGTTTCTTTGCCTCTGTTTATCCCTGATCATTGGCCTTTTGAAGGGCTTTTTTTTTGTGTGTTATTTGAAAACTGGAGAGAAATACACGTTTCTAACAGCCATATTCATGTTTCCTGAGAAAGCTGAAATACTTAGCATTTCTGTGATTTTGCTTCATGTTAACTTTTCACAATATTTACGTAAAATATGTGATACCACCTTTTAAAATTTTTCCATTTAGCCCCTGAAAAATGAGACATGCCTGAGTTCTGCCATGCTTAATGTATAAATACAAAGTAGTATGGATGGGAGTAGCTGAGTTCTATTGACATCACAGGACTTAAGGATGTCAAATAGAAACCAGGTGGGTTTCCCTTTGAAAATGAAGGCACCTGAGAAAACCTGTAAATGAAACAAAGACAGAGAAAAAAAGCCAGTAAGAAAGCCACAGAAGAGATTAAAACCAGCAACAAATGAAAGTATGGTTCCTGCCCTTTACAATGCTGTTGGCTCAGAGACACAAATGAATGAACAAATAAATATATCTTGATCTTTGCCTGTTCTTCATATTCTGATCTCAGTTTTCCAGGTTCAAGTAAAAGGAGACAAAGCACTCAGTTCTTCATTCTCACTCCCAAGAGATATTTTTTCAACAGTATCTGCAAGCAAAGAGCTGTGATCTCTTTATATCTTCATGAAAGAGCCTCTTACTGGACAGCCTGCCTGGGCAGATTCAGGTTCTGGATTACACTCAAGTCTAATATTTTACAAGTTGTTTTATAAACTTGCTAGATTAGTAAAAGATTCAAATGCAGGTTTGCAAAGCAAAGTTCTTAAAGTGGGAATCTCCAGTAGCCAGAATCATTAGATTCCTCCTTTGGCTGTGGCTACCCTTGCAGTTAATGTGTTCAGTGATACTTGCAACGGTATGGACCCTGATCTTGAAGAAATGAAAATAACCAATAATTTTACACTGGGCATTAAATAAATTTCCTATTGATACCAACTTCTATCTGTTAGCTGCCTTTCACTATCATAACACCATCATTTAAAAAGATAAAGGACCAAATTTAAAGCAAAGGCATGATTTTTAGTAGTATGTTCTGCTAGGACAGTTAAAAAAATCCATGAAGCTGAACCATTTGAGTATTCCATGTCACAATTTTGAGAAAAGTAGAACAATGTCATTATCTGGATCAGTTAATGATCCTCATTTCATACAGACTGAATAATCAAATTTATCTTTCAGGACCAGGAACAATTTTTTTTTTCTTTAATCTTCTAATGATGAGAGGATTTTTATTAATTGTTTTAAAGTTGGGGACTTCTAAAAGGATTCTTTTCCTCCACACACACATTTTGGCATATTTTATAGCTATGTCCACTAAAATGCCTGGAGAACTCTAGTCATGTACACTTATAAATTAAAATAACTATTATTATGAATTGAAATAGCTATTATTAGGTGAAAACAACCAAGGATCTTTGTAGACTTTCAAAAATCAGATTATTTTTCTTACTTGAAAAATTTGAGAATTAATACTAGCCTCTTGATGAAAAGTAACCAGCAGTGTCTTTTCCCCAGTCTACGCTGAACACAAACTTCAAAAAAGTACTTTCCAGTAATCTGTATGTTTGGACTATGACTCAAGATACAATCACTGTGGCCTTAGCGCAAACTTAAACAATGAGAGTACAGAAATTACAAGAATACTTTTTGATAATTGATAGCACAGGCCAATTTAAAAATGTACATTTCTTTCTTTGTTATTGTATATTCCTTTAGAAATCATATAAATGCATGTTATCTTTTTACTTGTAACTGCCTCATCAAATAATTTTATTCCTTCCCAGTGGAATATTTGGAAATGATTATCTGTACTTTAACCTTTACGTGACTCTGACTAGTGGGGCTTGAATGTCCCAATCTGTGCTGTCTTCAAGACAGTAATCCTACCTGTCTCTTCATGTGGAGGTGTTCCTGGTACTAGGATCGGCGACAACTTGGTGACCTAGGTCACTGATTTCTCCTGAAATAAAACTATGGCTACTGGTAAAGGAAATCTATCTCCCTCTTTTTGTTTAGTAGTTCCATTGGTAATAAAAATTGCACAACAATTAAGAACAATGATTGTATCTGCTGTGCTCTGCATGGGTACCTCTTCATGCATTAGTAATACAGGTATTCAATAAAACCCTCATCTGCTTTCAGCTGACAATTGTTTAACTTTTCTTTACACAGAGGCTCATGTTCTTTTTGCAGTATGACAAAGCTTAATGGAGGTGTTGTGAAATGCTTTCATTGAAGATCTTCTTTAATTATAGATGTCCTGCATGACAAGTTCTTCTTTAGCATATGTTTCTTCACTCCAAGAACATCAGTTGAAGTCAGTGATCAGCATGTAGTTGAGAGAAATTCAGTATATTAATAAATCCAACCCTGCTCTCCAGAACTTCCCTCTTCCCCTGAAATTCAGCCCCAGACCACCTGCATCAGTGTATATAAAGGTGCCATTCATACCAGGTGCAGCCTGTTGAATCACCACAAAAATCAAAACTAAGTTCTTTATTACTACATGCTACAGGAGTAGCTTGGCTACTCTTTCAGTGTTTCTCCTGTGACTCTTCCCTTTTCTGCAGCATACAACACTGTCTTCTGTGGAAAAATGTCAGCTTGTGCAACTGATCACTTTTCAATTTAAAAATTTTAGTTCAAACATTTTGCAGTGCATCTGTATCTATTTGGGTCTTTGCAATCCACTTTTCTTTCAGAGATTCAAAATGCGTTTTTAAAAACAGGTTGAATTTGAAAATATTTTCTACATTTTTCACACAGCTATACTTAAATGAATTTTAAGTCAGCATAATTGGTTTTACAGTGTTTAGAAAATGAAATATCCAGCGCAGACACACTGAAAAACATTTCAACCATGCTTGTTCCAAGTGAAAATGATTTATTCATTTACCATGTTAGTCAACTAGGTAGTGTGACCTAAAGGGATTGCGCACATCTACATTTGAGCCCTACACTGGCATATAACATAGATGATTTACATGAAAATGAGGAAATGTTCTCTTAATAAGTATTCATATAACTTGAGTGAGAAAATAATTCTGAGAGACTATTAAATTGCCTCTGCCTGTTTGTGTCAAGAAGGTATCAATTGTAAACTAAAAAGGAAGAAACAACCTCTTAAACTTGGGTATGACTAGTTTACGTGTTAGAAAGGCTGTGTAGGGAATGATGGGATAAAATTACAAATGCAAAATACATACTGGATCACTTTATCACATAACATGGCTGAGCTTACATGTGGTTAGAAACCAATCTGGGTTTGGGAATTGTTGTGGATTTTGTTTCCATTACTTCGCAGCTTGTAGTGCTGACAGTAAAGTTTGCAGAATGTCATAAAAGGTCAGTGACGGAGTTAACCCTCAGCCTTATCTTAACTATGTATGTAGAGGTTAAGCCAGTAATCTTAACTATGATGTAGAGGTTACAGAGACACGTAAATACAATTTTTAATGACAATATAATTCTATTACCTCTCTGGCTATTAGGAGTCAAATGTATTGCCTACAAATGCTTACATTCTGCATCTTAGAAGTGATATGATACCTTCACTAAATATAGTTTTGAAAGTTCGTATATGCTCATTATATGCCTTAAACCCCAGAGATATATTATACTTCTCCAAGAGCCTGAAGTCCTCACGTGGGTCCAGTTAAAGACTTAAGTTTTGAAGCCCCAGCCCAGATTAGGCCAAATCCTTAAATGACAATGAGACATAATTCTCTATATGCTGCATCTATAGGACATGAATTCTGTTCTGAGCAGTGTCAGCGAGACAGTAAAAAAAAACAAATGAACTTTCAATGCAAATTTATTTTTTGTTTAATTTATATGCTTAATTTTCAACATAAATATGGTTAAGTGCTTGCCAACAAAGCACTTGAATAGGAAAATTTGCAAAGCAGTTACAAAAAAGATTATTTCTCATTTACCTAGTTAAATTCTTACAGGAAGTGTTGGGAAGTCACAGGTATAAAAAGCCCTCATATTTATTGATCATATTTGTATAAATTAATCACAGATTTACATGAAAATAAAGTATTAGGTTTAATATAATCGTATAAAAGATTAAATGAATTAACTTAACTGGGCAAAGATTTTTTATTTTCTCAAATAGCAGAGAATATCCTTACTTGGTCTGTATTGGTATTCCTCAACTGACTTCAGCAGACATATACAGATTTCAGAAACTGATGCTGTGGACTAACATGTTGAAAGACAAGATACCTTTAAAAATATTTTCATTTATATTTTAACATAAAGGTATTTTAACTTTAGCAGAATGTATTCCATCTTGTCATTAAGAGACAACTTGAAAGATAGCTTTACTGTCCAATGGAAATTCCAGCAACTGAACATTTCTAATAATGTTTCTCAAAAAAATAAAATAGAAAACTGAGAAACAAATCAAGCCTTTTGACAGATCAAAAGGCTGTGAGAAAATTAATCAGAAATGCTGAGATGTTTGTTCTCAATATTTTTTATTTACACAGCATTTTTGTTCATGCTTGAGCTGAAAAAGTTTCTAAAAAAAAGTCATAATATCCTCAGGAACAAGTATATGTGATCAAGGGCAATTGTTCAATTTTGAGTGGGAATATGAGTAAACTAGAAGAGGTCGAAAGGGCAATTTTTTTTACCAGATCCTAAACAGACTTTAGCACTCAAGGGTTTTTTCTCTTTTGCTTTTTAAAACTCAGGTTATTCTCACTTTCTTAGTGAAACACAGTTTGTAAACTTAAGCTTGGGTATTGGGTCTTAAGAACTTATTATTTCATTCCCATTCACTGCCTTTTATGCACACCATATGTCTGAAACCTTTATATTTTCCTCCTCCTCACCCAGAACTTTAGGGAAGAATTATCACGTTTTGTCTAATTTTTTTTAAACTCTTGTAAGAAGAGGTGAAGATGTAAACAAGGGAAGAATTGTCATTATAATGACAAAAGATATAGTAGTAAGTCACTGGCTCATGTGAAAGGCTCACAGAAGAAAAAGCCAGGTTCATATCGTTTTCTTTGTTAGCCCTTCCCCAAGACAGTTTAGTATAATCAGTTAAAGAATATGCTAGGTTTGTCTAATTTGGAAGCAAAGTCAGTAGAGGGGTTACCAAATGGGTTGTAAATGGGCAATTCTAGACATAGTTTATCAGACCTCTTGAACCATTCTTTCCCATTTATTAAAATCTCATGCCTTTTTCACAGTTATTTTCTGTCCTGTCCTGACCCCTGGATTATGGGGTCTGGTTGAGTCCTCCCTGTTTAACAAGATAAAGTTTAAATATTTGATCTAATCAAGTTTTCTAGACTCTGTCTGTAATAAGGGAGGAAGAGAGACGTCTACAGAGGTGAAATCATACTAAACCTATATGGAATATCTAAAACTTGCGGATGCCTTTTAATTATGAAGGCCTTTTCTAACTTTCATAAAGCTACAGCTGGGCTGATGAGGACCTACAGTGAATATATACATGAATCATCAGGTAATAATGCAAAAAATGTAAACATTCTTTGACTGTTTTGAAGAGAAAATGTACTCTCAACTTCTTCAGATGCCATGCTTCTCTCTTGTTCCTCTTTGTCCCAAATAAGGAGACAGGAGAATGCCAACATTTCATCTTTCCCATGAAATATATATATAATATATATGAAGTTTTATGTTGTGTTTTGCGTTTGGAGAAACAAGGTTAATTAATTAATTAAAGCTAACTTTTAGTGACATACTTCACAGAATTATGGTTAATCATCATAATGCTTACTTTTCTGTGAGTAGACATTTTTTTCTAAGGCAAATCCAGTGGAGTAATATTTTTATTCTTCTGGTGGATTAGCAAAATTAAGGTGGTTTGATTACTTTAACTACAAATTTTGAAAGCTGGAATAGAATTCAGCTGTAACTTTTGTAATGGCTAATTGTAAAAATCTATCCTTTTCACTCTTGATGTGCATTTCATAGTTTCACCTTTCACTTCTGTGTATATTATTCCAGTATGTTTGCCTTAAAAAAAAAAATCCCTCTATGTGCCTCCTCAGTTTTACATCAGTGTAGACTCTGCAAATGTAGGAAACACATATTTTAGCTCTAAAGAAATATAAAAAGATTCATTTTTTCATGTTTTGACTCCAGAATTTATATCTTTGAAATTCATTCAATGTGTTGAAGTAGAAAGTCAGATCTCTCTGTCACCTGTATTTCCAGTGTTATGTTGTAAACAGCAGCATCTTGATACACCCTGACAATCTTCTGCACAATGTCCAAACATCTGAAAGTATAAGTACTTTATATTGTATATGTGTCTTTGTTGTCTATGTTTTTCATATTTCTCATGTCTGATAGTTATATTAATACCAATGTGTTACTTCAAAGGAAAAAATGTTATTTTAATAATATTTAATATGGATAATTAGCATACTTAGCACCACAATATTAGGAAATTTGGCAAGTGATTTGTTTGTATGTGTTGATTACAAATTTAAATATTTTTCCTTGCAGCTCCAATACTTTATTAAAAGCTGCTCTACATTTTTTCCAAGTTTCATTTTATTTTGTTTGATGAGCAATTATTACTTCTAACGTACTTGCAAAATGTTGTCATTAAATACACGATGAAAATATTGTGTCTGCTTTGATGTAGTATTTGATTCCTCAGCTGAAGAATTACTGTCTAAATGTGTTAAACTATATGTACTTAATGTAAGAGAAAAATATAAATATGGACAAGAAAGAAGGATTGGCTGTCTAAAATGGAATAAAAACATACTTCCTTATTTTACACGTAAAAGCATTAGCACAGATTAGTATTTAAATAGTTTGGGTCTGATTTACAGGGAACTGTGTGCAAGAAAGCTTTAATGGTTTAATGATACATCTTTTCCATGAAAAACCTTTTTCCTTGACAACTGTGTCCTGTACATGCATGACAAACACCAGTGTATGTATTTATGATAAATTGCTTACACACATGAAAACCTAAAGCCTCCTGAAAATTAGGTCAGTGTGAACAAACAAATGCTGGGTGTTACAGAGAGTGTACCCTCTGACACATTTCTCTGAAGAAGAATATCTTAATAAGGGAAAAATCTGCAAACGTCTTCAGTTCCATCTTTCTTTGTATTCTTACTCTTTTCCAGTTTTAAAAAGATGGCTAAAAGGTTTTTATTGTTTTCCACAGAATACACTGATAAAGAGATTGTTTTTTCATATAAAATACCAGAAGTCTCCCATGGACAGTCTGCTTCCCTTTACACTCTCCTGCAGTCCCTGTTTCTACTTAGAAATATGAAGTCTTGGAGAGAATGCTTTCATAATTTTTATTTTCTCTCCATTCAATCAATATTTTTCAGAAAGTTGATCCCTCTTGCCTTTTGATTTTCCTTGTACCTTTTTCTGCCTCTGTTTTGTTTCCTTCAGCCCAGAGCAGAATACCTTTCTCCTTAGATCCAGTCAGCTCACTGCAGAGCAGTAGCAGTGACCCACAAACACCACTGACCATCTGAAGACACTGTAAGAAAATGTTCCTCTCACAGAGTTTTCAGTGGGATGAAAGGACTCTTTCCCTAAGAAGACCAAAAAGGCTATCAAGTCCAAAACCAGTCTTTTATATGAAGAATGACAGAAGGCCTGTCTTAAAAATTGAGAAAACAGCAGAAAGCAAAATGTTTCCAACAAAATATTGCTCTGCCCTCTGTGTCCTTGCAGGGCAGGTTCTTGCTTCCGGGTCTGCTTTCACTCAGCTCAGTGGTTTTCTGAGCTGTGGCAAATACTGCGCAATTCCTTCTGTCCCTAAGAAGCCTCTTTTTCTGTCACTCTTGGGAATGTGTTTGTTCCCTTTTCCTCTCAGAGGTACCTCAGTCTTTTCTTGTACTGCACACTCTGAGCTTCTCATGACTCTTTCAGCCTTTTCTTCTTCTGGGAATAGAAGTTGTTCCAAGCATAAGCAGGATCAAACCTCGGTGCCAATATCATCCAACCTACTTGTTCCTTTTTTTAAGGATGTGCAACATGCAGACCAAGAATAAATTCATCAAACGTATGCTCTTCCTCACACATATCTTAAAACAATACTAAGCACATTAATTATTAGTGGAGGAATAACTTTAAAATACAGTATGAAACCCATGGTCATTACCTTCCGTGTGATCTGTCTTGCCATCTGTCTTGAGTACTAATAGAGAAGCAAGGTTTTAGGAACAGCTTGAATAAAAAGGTATAAGGAGTTTAGAAGAAAGGAAGACATTCTAAAAATAGATTTTATTTGTTCTTGAGTCAATTAATATTCCTCACTGCTTCATCTGGTTAAAATATCTCTAACAAATTACTTGCAACGCACTGGAACTATTTTTCGCTGTTTGTATTTTATCTTAGAGACAAGGAACCTTTTTGCTACTGTTTTGTTTCAACAAATTGCAACCCACAGGACAAAACACTTCAGTTGCTGGGTGTGATGGGCTATCTAAATCGCATGATATTTTTTATGGTCTTTGACAAACAAAATGTAAAAAGCCTGACAAGCAGAAAATCCTAAATACTAAAAAGCGAACTTCTGTACATTCCTCTTCAGCGTGTGAGTGTGGTTGCCATGAAGCGATGCAGAGCCTGCAAGTGGAAGTGCCCTGACTTTGTCTTTGAAGCAAGTGTATCAGAAAAAAACTATCCTGCTTCTCTCCAGCTAGGTTTTATCAGTCTAGTCATGCTGTCTGGAGTCTGCTCACATAGTGGATAGCTCTTTCCTCCACTCTTGCTTCTTCAGAGTGGTTTCAGTGCTTTCCTGGATTCAAACAACTCAACAGTCTCCCGTCATGCTCTCCCAGATTTAGCTCTGCTGCCTGCTTCTTCCTGACCTATTCTTTCAAGTCTTCCAGCTCCAACAGTTTGGCAGACCTTGCACCACATTACATCTCTCCACCTTGCTTCCTTCACCCAGAAACTCCTTCCCAATGGGTACACTCATTTTTTCCCAAGGAAAAAGCAATCTACCTCTCCCTCCAAAGAGTCTGCCCTACCACAGGGCACTATAACCAGTGCTAGGAAGAAATCTTCTCCTTGCTGCCCAGACACAGCATATTTAACAAAATATATGATCTATGACATTTACAGAGTAAAGATAAGCTAAAGAGTTCTGCCTTTTATTAGAGATGCATTTATGTAAGGTAGTAGAAAGAATATTAATTTAACATTAAAATTGGCATTTTATTTCCCCTGCACTTCTGCTTAGCTTTTTTCTGAAGTACAGGCCAGAATTTTTCTCTTTTCAGAACATTTTGGAAAAGATCTCTATTAAGCCTCAAGATTAATGTATGTAAAACCACACAAAGTGGATGTTGCCAGTTCCCAGGCATATCATGCACAGACTGTGTTAAGAATAGTAATCAAAGAGGTATACAGCACTGTAATTAATATAGGACATTGTGAACAGTGTAAGATACATTATGGATGTATTTTAAATAAAAGCTATCAAGCTATACATGTTCTTCATATGTTGCCATTGTAAATATTTTAAAAGGCAGAGTTTCAGTGTAACAGCCTGTGGAAGAAGTCACAGGTATAATAAAGGAGACAAGTTCTAAAATGATACGGAGCTGCTGAGATGCAATTCTGTAAATTCAGAGGGCAAGAATGAAATCTAAAAATCTGATACAGAAGACACAGGCATGATGAGATATGCAACAAAGGCTTTCATAATACAGTTCCTAAAAGAACTCAACTCTTGGTATACTTGATGTAAATTAACACTCTTGGTGGTGTGCATTTGGTTCTGTATATCAATTAAATAGTAATTCTGGTTCTTTCTAATGTAGATAACAGTGGTACAATAAGAACAGTCATATTTGAACACTCAGCATACGCCTGTTGTTTCTCATGATTTCTGTGTTCCTTTCAGATTAATTGCTTGCTTTCCTCTGTATATGAATGGAACTTACTCTTCGTTCCTAGACCAATGGCTCTGTAAAACCACCAATTGCTTGAGCATGTTGCTCAGATTATTCTTTACAAGGGTATGTCTATAAAGCACAGTGGAGATGTGTTGGTGTCATGACATGACATGTTCCTGCTAATTCTAAGGAGTAAAGATACACATAATACAAGTTTTAGTGGTTACAGAATCTTCTGCAGAAGTCTTGCAGTGACCCGTGGTATGCAACATGAGTGCTAATGCATGCTGAAGCTTGTGCTACTGTTTAATCAGTGTTGTTTTCCACATCAGCTGCTGGTATGTTGCACATCAACAGTGCTGTAACTTTATCACATAGTTAATCATAACTAGCCTAAGAGAAGTGGAGAATCATCCTTGCAATCAATCAAGCAACTTCACCCACAACTGTCCTTCACTAGGCTATCTATGGGTTCCTCTCAGTGTGTTAAAAAGGATGTATTTCACAGTTTTCTCTCCCTAGTCTTACACAGAGCTGCTGTCAGAGATAGTGCCATGAGGTAAATATTTTTTAAAAGTAACATCTAAATGGAACAACAGCTATTAATGCAGACACTTTTGAAGATGAATGAAAGCAGCATCTGGCTTCAAGAGCATTGTTAGATCTCAAAACTATAAGAAGATTTCTAAAAAATTCACTGATCTTTGTCTTTTTTCATCTCTGGATTATCCATTAAATGTGCTGTTTTGTCAGGATATATGTCTGGCTGGTCTCATTCATAGCCTGTACCTGAAGGTTGGTGTCACATGGTCTAAATCAATTCAGAAGAAGGAAAGTCTGAGACAGGAAAATACAGTGCAGGAATTTGTTGTTGGATGCTTGCAAGGATTATCAGCTGCCAGGCAAAACAGTCTGAGTTCTACAAGCAAAGTAGGCAAGCTGCCAGCTCATCCCAAAGTGAAAACCAAGCTCCAGTCTATTCCCTTGCTCTCTCTCTTCCAATGATTACAGAATACAATCGAGCACTAGCTAAAAGCTTTGCTGTAAGCAACAACTAAACGATACATCATGGCAGATATGATCTAGCTGAATTGATTTGTTCATGGTTTATTAATTCATAATAAGTAAATCTCTTAATCATTGTAACCTACAATGTTCCAGTTTGCATCATGGAGCAGTCTTGAAGTACATGACCTAGATTCCTTTTCACTGAAATTAGAATGGGAAGCACATTACAGGAGCTCACTTAGTTTTTTCCAGCTGGTAAAATGCATTTATTCTATTAAATTGAACTAGAAATAGCCCAAAGTAAGAGCTTAAGATCCATAGAATGGGGATTTTTGATACTGACTCCAGTTGTTTGCTTGAAAGATCTGCTCCTTTTGCACCACAGAAAGGCCTAATGGAGGCATTTCAGGTTCGTTTTCATTAGAATAAATTGAATTTCTATCCTTGAAATTTTTATGGATAACAGTGGACATCAGCTGTTCTAATATTTCTTCCAAGGCATTGTGTCAGACACTATGGTCTGTAATTATCTGGGCTATTTTTACCTCTTTAGAACATTGACACAGTGTTGGTTCTGCCCATCCACCACTTAAGGCTACACTAAACTTGGAAAGAGTATTAGTACCTCAGTCAACCCTATGAATCTCTTGTCCAAGCTGCTTGCCTCTGCTTTTGTTGCAGCTGGGTCTATGAATCCTCAGTCTGGACCAGGCACATGTTGTTTAGCTACGTTACAAATACAGAAGAGCTCTGGACTAGACAGACCTAGTCCAAGAGCTAGCTAAAGATAGCACTCTGCCTTTTGGTTAGCCAGAAGCCAAAAAGTATCTAGGAGACACAGAACAATCTGAAAATATCATGTTTTTTTCAGGGTATAATATGGGTGTCTCGTAATGACCTGGGTGCGTTGTGCTATAAGAGGGCCCATAAGGACAATGGTTCCAAACAGAAAGGGAACGAAAACACAAGACACAAATCTGTGTGAAGCTAGGGTTCACTAGTTTCACAAGCTCAAGGAACAGTTTTTTAAACAGAAATTCGTATTTTTTTATTCCTCAGGTTTCTAATACAAGTATACAGGCCTCTTAGAAATTCCTTTTACATTCCAATAACTTTGAACTTAAACCTCATCTCTGCGTTTTTCTACTTCTGGTATCATCTTAAAGCAGTTCACTGCAAAAAAATCTGTTGAATTAATGTCCCTATCATGAGTGTTTCAGGATTTCAAAAGTTTTAATCCATTGACCTACAGAAATTTCTTTCTGTTAGTGTTTCTTGAGTAGTGGAGTCTACCTTCTCTATCACTGGTATATTTCCAGATGTATCAGATTACAATGAAGTTTCAACATCTGCTTTCATTTGTTCATTTGCTTCTATTTGTTGGGGGGAGGTTGTGGTCCCTGTCCCCCCTGTCACCCCCGTTGCCCCCAAATTCATGTCTTGATATTTTCTAAAGATGCCCTAGTGAGAATCAGGAAATTCATTGCATTGCCATAGCTTTATAGAATTCTGTTTAATCTATATAATTTTATCAGCGGCTTCCTAATCCTTCTTTAGATTTATGTGTCTCTGGTGTTTCCAGCTTGTTCAACTAACAATCAAACATTTCATGGTTGATCTTGTCTGCACTTTGTTCATTCAGTTGGTAAACTTGGCTATCAATTGATGCAGAAAGGAACATACATGCCTTGAGTAGCTGGTTTCTAATAAACTTTGGTACATCATAGCAGTACAGAGAAGGATGATGTTTGACCACATACTCTCTGCTAAGAAGTCACATGATTTTTCAGCTGCTGTCCATCTTCTTGGTTGCAGTAAAGGAATGGCAGAAAGGTTTGTCAGGAACAAGAAAGTAGAGTAATTGGAAGAAAATCTACTGTACTGACTTAAAGTAAGAGCTTGTTCTCTCATTAGAACTGGTATAGCTTGTAATAATCTCAAAAATATTCAGACTATTCTTTGAGAGTTAGGGAGCTGAAAACAAGCTTTTTTCTGCTCCATCAAATGAAAACTGCATTGTGTGCCTAAGACCTTGTTGATTATGGACATGGAGATACATACATATGTATGTACATACCTGTAGATTATACATACAAAGAATGTAAAAAGTAATGTTTTAAAAGTTCTGAACCTTCATATGGACATCTTAAACATTCAGAGATTGGGCTACATCAAACACTGGGACAATGTAGCCTGACAGTACCTTAGCTTCACCACTGACACTTTTTTAATGGTTGTTTTTACTGTCTGGTCTAATCTTATTTGATACTTTCAACAATTTAAGGACTCCTTTGTAGAAGTTTCAAATCTTGCATCTGTGTAACTTACTAGAAGTGTAACCTGACAGCAGGGTGGAATCTGTCTTAGCTTCTTTTCATAAAGGGATCAATAGCACTTTACACCTAATCTTTATTTCAGCTTTTAGGCTTTTAATGCATCATTTGCTCCCTTTTGACACATAGGGAGAAAAAAAGTGTTACAAAACAACAATATAATTTTTCCTTCAATATAATTGACAGGAAACTTTTTCTTTAGCTCTGTGGAAAGAAAAATCTAAGAGTTAGGGTCACAGAAAACATTTATTTTGTTTTTCAGAAGACTGGGCAAAGGAAATGACTTTTCAATCAATATAAAGCTAGTCAATCAGAGAAAAAGACAAAAACTGAAAAACAGTACAGAGGAAATTGAAGGGCCTTTTGCACTCTATGCACAAGGGTGAAGAAAGCATTTTTCCTAGACTATGCATGAGCAACTGCTCTGCTAGTTGGCTTCCCCCATCTGAATCAGCAGGAGCCAACATGGGGAGAAAGGGAGACAAAAGATGCTGAGGGTCATTGAGTTAACCAGGCTTGTCATCATTAAAGACTTCTGTTTAGGGTCTCCCTCTGTTCCTGCATGCCACCCTGACGACACTGGAAGGGATGCTTGACATTTGAACTACGAAAGGAAGTCATGGTCTGGGAATTTTTGTCAAATAAAGGAGTCATAGTGAATATTTTATTCAAACACGTTCTAGCTTTCCACTAGGCCTGTTAGACAGAAGACCTTTTTTTTTTTTTTTTTTTAATTTTGTGAATCTATATGAGGATAGGAATGTCTGTTATTATTCACATTACAAACATACCTAGATGGGCCTCTCTGTTACTTAGCACACTTTGGCAGTTTGCAACACAGTGAAACACTGTTAAATTTGTGACTGGGGAACTCAGAAGTTTCCTCATAATTGGAAACAAACCTGAAGGCAAGAAGACACCAGCACCATTCCTGCAGGAGACGGCTAGCTGAGTATATTATCAGGTGCAGCTAAAACTACCCAAACCCTGAACTATGTGATGTTTATTGATTTCATTTATGTTTTAGCTTATTATTTTCAAATACAAGACAGTCAAAGTGTTAAACTGAAGAATACAGATAAGAAATAACATAGCAACACAGCAGCTATGTGAGAAAATAGATGGTGCTAGAGACAAAAAAGAAAATCTCTGTCTCTACCAAAATAATGTAATTAGCATTTTTGGATGCTTGTTTGAATTTTTATAGGATTATTATTTTCTTATATGGTAATAGGAATTCAAGGCATTGGAATTTGTAGGCCCCATTTTGTACATTTTACATATTCCTCTGTGATAAAGATTATTTTCAACCATCATTCCCAGAGGGCTGGTTCATTTCCCAAGTAGACTTGGAATGCTTAACGACATGGGTTTGGAATTAGAGGATTTTGGATGAAGTGGGTTGCTCTTAAGTATGACAGGCTTGTTTTCCTCACAGATTTTGAGATTAATCTGACAGTTCTTAAGTATCAGCTTTGTCCCTGCCTTGCAGATATCTGTCAATTTTCACCTCCTATTCAAGTATTGAGGAGATGGGCTAAACCACCGTTTCAGTCCAGGGCAGCTATACCTTTCCCTAGCCAACATATTTAGGTCAGTGTACCCATTCAGATGGACCATTCCACCACAGCTTCCACTTTCGCACTGCCTAGCTTGCAGGTGATATGGCAGCTATGCATCTGCATTATGTAGGCTCCTCACTGGTACAGTTCAACAGGCGGCTGCCCACCTGCCCTGCACCTTTATAAGGACAGCTTCTCAGGCCATATGGCACCGTCCATCAATGCACAAGGTATGGAAAGAGAGCTTTTATAAAATGCCTTTGCATAACAAGACCTTCCTCTCTACAGAGAAGAAAATTGTTTCTTTTTACTGCTCACAAACTAATAGGAAGGTGAACTGTGAGCAGCCAGGTAACAGTTACCACTGAAATCCATCTCAGTTGGTGTTTCTCATACACAGTGAGCAATGATTTCAGCTTTCAAATTTTACTTAGTCTTTAGACATATACGTGGCTACTTAAAGCAAATTTTCTGACAGAGAAAGGAAACCCTGTACACGACAAAATGTGTGTGGGGGGTTTCTGTTACCTCAGTTAATTGGAAAACTTAGGAAAGTTCAGGAAAAGGTTAGGCAAACACTGATTAACCCTCTATCCACTCACAGGACATTGTGTCCTGGATTAATTTGCTGAGAAGAAAAGACTGAATGAAACCTCCGAGAATTTACCCAATTTTATATAATCTATGAAGAAGAATTGAAGAATGCCAGATAAGATACAAGTAAGAACACGAACTAATATAGATTTTGAAACAGGAATGGGAAATATGACCCAGAAAGGGCAAAGTTAAGAATATTTATGCCAGTATTTCAGCATAAATGCTTACTATTAGGCAGACATTCTAGTCTAAAGCAAAATCAGATAAAAGGTGGAATTTGAACTACATTACTTAGAAAAAGGT
Organism: Falco biarmicus; assembly: GCF_023638135.1. Taxonomy (NCBI): domain Eukaryota; kingdom Metazoa; phylum Chordata; class Aves; order Falconiformes; family Falconidae; genus Falco; species Falco biarmicus. The sequence goes on from NC_079290.1 coordinate 74,352,003, forward strand.
GAGGGATCAAACAGTGCAGTTAATAAATGTAAATAAGAAAACCAAGGAGTCTGAAGTTCTGTTAATGAATCCTGATTAAAGCCAATACTTTTGAAGATACCTAATGGGGACTCACCTTAGTCATGACCATTTCTTTGAGCCGATAATCTTGGTCTATCAAAACCACTTAAAACTCTTAATATCAGACACCTAAACAAACAGGTCAATACCAGAAGCACAAGAACCTGTTGCCCACCCTTATGGTAAACCTAAGTGATCAAATCCTTTAAAACTCAGGCATTTAATACAAGAATCTAATCCAAGACTTCTGGCACAGAATAAATGTTGCAGGATCGTCATGAATGATCTGAAATACTCACATCTCCCCAGATCAGAGAATAAATGTCCTGCCTGAATCCAGAAAAGCTGCAACTGTCATAACTTGCCTAGAGCAGTGCTTTCCAGACTGGAAAGCAAAGGTGGGGCAGGGAGCCCATAGTGCATAGCCTTTGTGTTCATGTGTTTCAGTTCTTCCCCAAAAGAGAAAGATTTGAAAGTATATGTATTAGATCAGTCATTAGGTTGTACTCTCTGTCTAGATTGCTAACAGAAGTCCTGCTATGAGTTATGATGATGAGGTCATTGCACAAACCTTCAAAGCACCAGGTCATTGAAAACTCCAGCCTTATTGGGAACTAGTATTGTTTGCATTAGCCCTATTTTGTGAATGATCAGAGACCTTCCAACTGTTCCTGAGCCAGCACCTCTCCACAGTCCCTCCTTGCCTATTCCCTGGCTGTGGCATTTGGTGAAAAGAAGTCTTGCCTTACCTCAGAGCACTGCAGCTGATTGGGATGATGTTGTTGAGGTTGCACAGGAAAGAACATTCCAGCCATCAAGTACTCGTGCATTATTTCTGCAAATTAACTCTTTTTTTTTTTCCCATTGACATTTTCCACCCATCATATTAGATAATGTTATAAGTCTGAAAGATTTTTTAAAGGGCTGCAATCCAGCCGCCTTCTATGCGTACACAAACCATAGCATTAACTATGTGACAAGCGATAAAGAACTGAGAAGTAATTTCTACAGAAAGAAACAATTTCTCCAAATTCCTTTTGATAAATAATATTTTATTCCCTGCAAGTATAGGTCCTAGAATTCATTCTGTCTGTGTCCAGGTACTGAAAACTGCATGGACAGATGTTTCTGTGTGCACAAAAAGATTATATTTCTACAGTCTCTATAACTGATACTGTTCAGACTCCTTTCTTAAGAGTACCAAACATTTTCTGTACCATTGAGTGATTTATAGGCTTTACCACTGTTGATAAAAACATTTGTGAATTAAAATCCTTGCTTTTGATGTTTGTAGGCAGAGTCAGTCCTGAACTTCACTGTTTATATAACTACATTTTAAAGCATTATCTTCTGAAGTCATGGGTTATTTCTTAAAATAAACTGATCAAAAAGGAAACAAACCCTTCCAGGACAAGAAGTATAGAAAATAGATAGACTAGCCATCTTAAAATAAAAGTTTTTTTTTTCAACTCCAAACAATTAAAATTGCTGTAATAACTTGTCATTAAGTAGAATATACATTAAAAGGAGTGTCAGATTCTCAGTGGTAAAAAGCATTCTTTCCACCGTGAAGTTATATGAGACATTGCTGTCATCTGATCCCACACCTTACTTCCTTAAATACTTTCTGCATTTGAAAACTATAATTTAGTAATAGTTGTATAGCTAGATTAAAATATATCTTGTGCATCATCTTATATTTCATAAAAATTACTGATTTTGAAAAACCATAGATAGCTAGATTCTAGAACTTCCCCAGTACTTGAGTTATGTAGTGTCAGTGTATTAGTCTGCAAAATTATAATTTAAATAATAAATGAAAATCAGAATCACTTCCCTGAGAATCAGCAGTAGTTTAGCCATTCATTAAGTGGGAGCATGATCAGGCCCAAAACTAGAGCAAAATTTAGCAACACCATTGCCATGGGAAGTCTGGGAACTAACAGGGAACTTCAGGAGCTGATTTTTAAATGGATGCCAGAGTATCAGTGAACCAAAGCAGACTATACATGTCTGTGCAAGAAAAGACAATCTATTTCCAGATCAGCTCTCTTCAATACAGAAATTTTGTTGTACACTTCAGTGGCAACTGTTTACCTTACCAGTCCAAGGTGGGAATAACATAGAGAAAGTTGGAGAGAAGTGTGCTAGAGGAAGAGGCATCCACAGAACAGGAGATATGCCTTAGTCTCCACTGCAGACAGCAGATAGTCACAGAAGCGTTAAATAATCTAGATATCTTTTTACCTTCCTGGACTGAATTTCCTATATGCTGGCTATCTAGGAGCAGACTTCTGAATACATTAGTTGCACATGTGTTCCAGTTATCCTGCTGAAGTCAATGTAGTTAGTTTCTCATGTGCTTTGATGGGGCACAGATTTAAGTAGCTGGCTGAACTAGATATGGGCCACATTTTTTCATTTGTAATGTTAATTGTAAAATTATCAAGCCATTTTAAAAAGATCAGTCACAACATCTGAAGGTACGCTTTTCTGTGGCAGTAGATTCCCTGGGCTAGCTATTTTTTGGAACAAAATAGTTTAGCATACAGAAAACCAGCACTACTACAAAAATGTTGTAGCACTAATTAATGTTAGTGTGAATGTATTAGTGTGCATAAGCCACTGTACAATTCTTCCTTCCCAAAATCCCATAGAAAGTTCTTTTGATTTCGATGTATTTGTTTCACTTTCTAGTTCACTCATTTTGTATCAGTCCTGAAATATCTGGGCTGAACTGTGGGACTGTAATGAGATGTGCATATATTATAGAGTACTGCTGGTGTAGAAAGGTTTTTTGTTGGTCTGTGTTTTGTTGGTGGTTTTTTGTTTTTTTTCTTCCCTTGGCCTACTGAATTTTATAAAATGTTTACTGAGAGATGCCCAGTACTCTCACTTCAAATAAAGCAATCAGTTCTAAACAGCATTGACTCAGGGGGTAGCCCTCAGCGATAAGCACTAGTCTATTTAGACTGTTCTCTATTCTGTTTAGGCATTTCTTCATTTCAGACTACATGGGGTAAGGGCAGGAGCGAGTACAATGATGTGGCCTCAGTGCTAGGCCTCAGAGCGTACCCTGTGACATGGCCCCAGGCTCTTTTCTATTAAGCTGACCTTATGTCTCAAAGCCTTATGACCTGTGACACCACTCAATTGTTATTTAATCAATTCAGTCAAAATTAAAAAGGTGTATTTTTATTTGCCTTAACACCTTTTCTTTCTGGTATTTGTTTTGGTGACCTTTGAGTATTGGATTTCAGCTGTCGATAACACACCACATGCCAGATTGCTTTTTCTAATAAATAATGAAGCAACTTGTGAGGATTATTTGGATTGCATTGATGTGGGCTAGAAATAGTCTGCAAACATAGCCCAAAAAGAACAATGCAGCTGCATATTCTTAGACCAACTCACAGGAAACACAGCAAGAGAAGAAAAGAGCTATAGACAGTGACTGAAACCAAACTCCTCACATTTTTATACAATTACCTGTATAGTATCTTCACCTTGAGCTTGAATTTAAAAGAAAAGGCTCTCTTTTACTTGCTAAAAGCGAAGATTGGAGAGGTCAGCTATAGACAGCAAAAGAAATGAATTTAATCTTTTGGCTCATTTTGTAAAAAGGTTAAAATTATCTCTTGCCTTTACCATAGAGGAATATTCATTATTTATGCAAATGATCAGGAACAGAATCATAACTTTATTTCTCTTTATATTTTAGTGTATTGCATTTAAAAAATATTTCAGTTAATATATCAGTCCTTGTTTGGAGAAGTATTTATGGGTATTGTTACACACATGCTAGACACGGTACAAATGTGTGATAATTTACTGCTTCAGAAATGTACAGTCTTACAATAATAAATGAAATAAAAATGAGTCACAGTTCTTAGAAATTTAGTAGCAATGACTACAAAACAGATGAAGTTCCAAAGAACATTTGCATAGTTCTGCATCTTATTGATTTCCCCATACCTACACAAGTAAGGCTCAAGACCAAGCCAGACAACATCAGTGACTACTTTTGAAATTTCATCTGGTGATATTTTCTCTTTTTAGGCATTTCTGTGCCATTTTACCTTCTCACCTCAAGTTGCAATGTGGAATTAAATTCATGCATTAACTCAAATTAACTATGATTAAAGTGGTAGATAATCTTTATTTCATTGATCCGGTAACTGTGACTCTGAATTTAAAACCTTTCCGTCCTGCAGCTCCCCACATGCAGAAACACATATTTGTTGTCTGTACTACAAAGCTCCAAGCTTTCCAAAGGCATCAGGAATATGGTTTGACAGAGAAACTTTGATTCTGATGTGCCTGAACCTTTTTGCTTTCCTTATTTAGAGAAAACCTCAATTTTTGTAACGGTGGCAACAAAGAGTAAGTTCCAGGGCTGCTCTTTTCTGAGTCTAAACTGTATTGCACTGTACACAGTAAGTAATAGCTGCATGTCCTGGGATTTGGCAAGAGCAAGTTTTAATCTCTTTGAGCATCCCCAGGAGCTACAAATGGGAGTGGGAAGAGAGAGGATTGCACCCCTGTTGCCCTTTCCCCTTCACAGTCTGTGCTCCCCAGGGTAGCACAAGTATTTATAAATTAGTGACATTTATTTATAAAATGCCTGAGACGTGCACCACTTTAATGTATTAAAAAATTACATTAATGTAAACTCAGCTTCATACATCACTGAACATAATTAATTGGGTGTGGGGATGTGTGAAGGGGGATGGGATAATTAGGACTGACTGTCTTTTGAATACCTGCAGTGCAAGCAGAGGAAGTTACACAGACTGAGCTCCTACAAACGTTTCTTGATAAAAAGGAAAGAATTGAAGCAATAGAACAAGTAGTGTGATCTTCTATGTTTAGCTCCGGAGGTGTCTCTGTATCTTTTACTCAGAGAAAGACCAGAGCCTGAGGATTAACCGGGTCAAGGATTTTTCTACAGTTTGTGTAGAAAACAAAACACTTACAGTCACAACATAGCACAAACATGATCAAAAATATTTTTTAGCATAACAGCTTAAGTATTAGGTTGGAGAATCTGTAGTAAGTAAAATGTGACCGAACATGGATATACCCATGCTTTGCACTACAAATGACTGACACACATACTTTTCAGGGCAAATCCTCCTGCCCTGAATATTCAGTCTGTACAACTCTGAGTTATGAAAAACTATATGAAATGATAGCAGCTTTTGAGCTAAAGATATTCATTCTATTCTGTGCTTTTGACAGGAGGCTGGCATATTGGTATGCCCGATGGCTTAAAATTTGGAAGCAATGCACATATTTGAGTCATGGACTTTTGTTCAACCTCACCACAGTGCCTGTGTTTTCTTTCAGGGCTGTGTCTCAGACCATACAAAGCTGCAGTCCTACCCAGAAGTCTATGCCATTCCTGTTCGCTTCTGCTAGCACAGATCCATATTCTTAGAAAGAGCTATCTGACATACTATTGTAAAACAGTGATCTGGAAATCAGGTGTCAAGGAACAGCTACAACAGAACACAAGAAACCACCCTTACATCTCTAGCATCATACAAATGGAAGATAGTCAGATATCAAACATCAAAACCATGGTGCAAATAAGAAGACCAGCAAAACTGGTAAAACTGGAGAGGCTGAAGATTGTCAGAGGAGATATGTAATGTGGGTTAAAGCCTGACTGAAAAGAGTGTTGACTAGAGCATATAAAAAGTGTGCTATCATTCTGGAGTATGGCGGTAGTTTCTCCTGGCTCAGTTTGGAGATATTTCAGTAAGGCAGTGGCTGTATTTTTATTAGGGATCTTACTAGTGCACAGAAGTATTGATAACATCAAAGCCAGGATGCATCATCAGTACAGAGGAGGATCGGGATATCGCAATGAAAGAATCAGATAGCCTTGAGATCGACAGGAATAGAAGTAAGATGAAATTCAATAGCACAAAGTACAAGGTCAGTCACTCAGGGACTAATAACACAAATACTCTGCTATAAGCTGAGAGCTCATCTGTCAGAAGTCACCAAGAGGAGAATGACCTAAACTCTCTAGTTGATCACAGTATGACTGTGAGCAGCCAATATGCTGTAGCAGTGAAAAAAGGCAAATGTGTTTTTGAGGTACAGTGTGGAGATATTTCCAGAAAGGATAGGAAAGCATTAGTAGCACCATGCAGCACCCTAATAAAATCTAAACTTGAGGACCATGAAATAATAGAAGAAAGATGAACTGTTACTGGAAACAACACAGAGAAGCACTATTAAGATCATTTGGTACATGAATTTCAAAAAGACACCAAAGTTATTTGGCATGTTTAACCTAACAAACCAGAGCCTAAAGGAGATTTGATTGTGGTCTATAAATACATATGGAGATAAACACAAGGGAGAGAGGAGAATTATTTAAATTGAATGCCACTTTTGGCATGAAAAGAAATAGGTAAGTACATTTATGCTGGAAATTAGAAAAAAGGATCTTATCTAGCACTGCAATCATTCCCTGGAAGAGCTTCCCAAGCACAGTAAGGGTGTAGAAGATGAGGAACAAAAACTAATTGCTTTTAAGGTGGGGTTTGCTAAGTGTAAAAAGATTGCATGATATGGTTACTTGCAAGAGCATGGAATTGGACTTAGTCCCCTCATCCCCTTCCAGCCCTAGATTCCAAAAGTATGCCACAAATCCTCAGAGCTATAAACAGGAGGTTTATACCAGTAAGAAATGCAGATTCCCAGAGTTGTATAGACTTTTAGGAGTGAGGAGATAATTATGAAAATCTTCTTTGTAACAAAAGCCCTGGATTAGTTCCCATTATGTATCTGAATAAAAGCAAAAAGCATCAGATATACCTGAAGGGAAAAAAAGAAACACCATTTTGGCTTAAAATATTCTCGATAGAAAAATCAATATGACCTCTGGTTAGTTATTCAGTTACTTAATTGCTGTCACTGTTTAAAAAAAAAAATTGTAAAGGTCTTATGTCTAATTCAAATGCTTCAGACATCCAGGGATCTGCATTTACAACACACTGCCAGAATGAATCCTTCTTTTATAATGTGTCTGTATATTTTTATTCACATTTCTGTTTTTTTATTTATTTTAGGATTAATTGCACAAGAATATCCCGCTTATTTCTCAGGCTAATGGGATGGAAAACCCAACACTTCTCTAAACATGATGTTCAGTATTTGTTCTTTGTATTTTAGTGATGAATGCTTAACTGCTACTGGGAGTTGGTGCAACAAGTATTAGACATTGTAAGTAATCATTACTTAGATAGCTATTCTTCCAGTTATAGGATTGTTGACATGCAAGACAACAGTAGTGATAAACTTGTCACAGTGTGAGGTACGGCTAAAACTCTGTAGATGTAGCAACTACTAATCACTGCTGCTTGTTGAGTGCAATTCCATAGAAACTTGTTTATTACTTAGATTTTCACAACCAGTGGAAAAAGTTAGGTTTTGTTTATTGGAGATGAACATCCAGCCAGCACTAAGAAAAAGCAACATTCCCGCTGAATGCCAGAACGGACTCTAGTATTGTCATAGGCATAGAACAAGAACAGTGAGTGTGAATGCAAATGATTGCAGATAAAGAAAGAAATGCTTTATTCTTATCTTTGTCATCGATAGTCCCGGCGAGAAGGATGAGAATTGTGGTTTCAGTGTCTGCAGTTCCTTCTTTTCCCCATGTGTCCATGTCTGCCTTAGTGTGCCCCTGTGCTCTGTCAGTTACTTGGGGTGTGAGCCACAAATGGAGGCCATATTGTCCACCTCAGGAACTTATCCTCAGTAAGTTCTCAGGGAGTGACCATCCACCACCACAGATGCACTTTGTGCAACCAGTAGCTCTTTTTTCAAAACCCACTTATTTTAGTTGCACTTATAAATTTCAGAGGTGCTTGCCTTGGCAACCACTACCTTAGCTCATAACAACATAGGATAGATGACTACATCTCATAAGCACATGCAGTAGGCTGACTTCATACACTGAGTTTTACAAAGCCCTATGTATGATGCTTGTAAACAGAATTACCTTAATTCTATGTATGAAATTTCCTGAAAAGGCAGATGGCTGTGGCCCAGAGCAGCTTTGCATAACTGTTCCCTAAGCCTCAGCAAAGCTCCTCTTTGCTCAGATGCCTTGGAACAAAACTCAAAAATCTCCTAAAAAACATAGTTTGCATGACTTTAATGCACTCCAGAAATGTCTGTTCTTGAGTGTCTAAAGAACGTGATTTTTTTCTTTTTTTTCATAATGAAGAAAAGACTTAAGGGTGATGGTATTGCCTATTGTGTTTTAGGAGAGGATAAATAACCTGGTTTTAATGATCAGGAATTTTAAGAAAACACTGACTTTCTAGAGACTAAAAAGTACAAGTGTAGAAATTGGCTTGTGTTAAGAAGAAATTTGTTACTGCCCTGACTAGATTAACCATGGTAATTGGCACTGGTTTTTTTTTAACATATTGTGCAGTGCTTTGCAGGCGGTAGTAATAAATAATGTGCACTTAGCTGCACTATTGGTCATTCGCAGTCCTATCACAGCAACCTCCCCCCATTCAGGGAAGATAAATGTGATTTAAATTAATAGCCAGTCCTAAATAACTCCTCAGCTGGTAAACGATGCATTTATCAGGCCCAGACAGGCAGTGTCCTTTGATTCATGGTCCCCCCCTTACAATGTGAAGGGTGCGTACAAAAATTGTTATTACTTTTTAATAAAGTGTAGCAGTCAGTCTTCAGTCATTTATCAGAAATGGAGGCATTCTGACAAACAGAAATATCTTAGCAGTGGATGAATGAGAGGGATAAAGGATGCATTTCTCAACAAAAATAATCACTGCCTAAATAATCTCATAAAAGTCAGCTTCTAAGTACCTTGAAATAAATGTATCCAGCTGAAAGATACAGACTCCATGTGGTGTTAAACTAAAGCCTAAACCAACTGTTACAATATTCACCTGCACATAGAAGGGGAAAAAAAAAATATTTTCATCATCTTTCTGTGTGGCAGCAATTCAAATACAAATATTGGTCAGCTAAATAGCAAATTTCCCAGTTTATTTTCCTTCTGCTTTCTTAGAACTAGCTCAACTTTTTTCCCCATTTATAATTTTTAAATTAATAGTGCTCATACATAATTAAAGTTTGGAGATGAAAAAAAATGTTAGTACATGAAGAAACTTATAACCAAATGTAACTGAAAATGTTTTATAGCTTGCATATTTTTTTATAGTATTTTAGTATTTTAAACTTCACTGTTCTTACGGTTTAGGCACCTGCCCAGGATACAGCACTGCAAGGCCTTCCAGGCAGGATGCCTGAGGAGACTTAGAGGAGTCAGTTCTTTGCAGGTGAGCCTCCACGTTCAACATGTGGGAGTTGAATGGCATTAACCTGCCATTCATCCTTATGCATTGCCCATTGCAGGCTTCAACTCACAGGGTTATTCAGATAACAGTGGGAAAGCCAGATCTCTCACTTTTAACACAAACCTTTCTAGAATTGCTGTATTAACATGGGACTTGGTTCTTCTATGCACTACGAAGTTTGGTGTGGTATCATTACTGTAAAGTGAGGAATAGATTTATCCTGTTAGAGACATAACACAAGGAGTGTTTAACAAAAGTGGTCTGAGTATAATCAGCTTCTAACAGTATGCCTAGTTTTCTAAACATTGCTTAGAGCTGTTCAGTGCCCTCTTTGCTGCTGAGCTCTGGGACACACACCATTAATCCTGCAGAAGACAAACCACAAAGTATCACTGATTGTCATCTCACCTCCACTCCTCCCTCCCCACCCCAGCACCCCATACATCTTCTGACAAATATCACAGGGGAGAGTCAGGATGGGTTTACTGGCATAGGAGCATGGGAAAGCTACCTGTAGCATCCCACCACGTTTTCTTTCCCTTTGACCTCTGGGAATTTCAAGCCAAGTCATAGTCCATATTCCTTGGAGATCAACCATTACTCCTGTACCTACATCAGAAATGACTGGAGGGGTCATGCTTGCCATAGCATCAACCAGCTCAACATTTTTCTGAGCCTGCCTTTGGGGTACTGTACTCTGTCACTGTTTATAGGCACAGCTATTTATAGGTAAAGTGCTACGAACCATCTTGGAACTACATAGTGCTCTTGGGTTCTGTAGGATGGGTGCAATTTGTCTTTGTGCATAGAAATGGCATCTGTAGTTGTTCTTGGTGGAAATTGCAGTCATTAATTTTATCTTATAAACACACCAAAGAACTGCTTTGGAAAACAAACTGTTTAAAAGTAATTGGTCTTCCCTCCCTGCTTGTAGCCCTCCTGGGGACATTATGGATCCAGGATCGACGCTGCAAGTTGAGGTGGCTGGGAGAGGCCTCCAGCTGCCTTAGCTTCTCTTTGGCACCATGTAGGTGGTGGGCTGGTGGGCCAGAATGGACGAGTAACACTGGGAGCCTGAGGGGCTGGGTGAGGATGAGGGACACTGGTCAGTGGAGAGTGGCTTGGGTGATGCAAGAGGAAGGAGGCAGAGGAGAGGAAGGAGGAAAGAGAGAAGTGACAGGACAAGAAGCAGGAAGAGGTGTGGGTGGAGAAGGAGGAGGTCGAGGAGGGGACAGGGGAGGAAGGCTTGTGAAGGGTTGGCCTTGGAAGTCTTCTTCCCATGGCCATCTTACCTTGGCCCAGTCAGAGCTGAGCCAGGAATATGTGGAGCTGCAGCTTTATCCTTTAGCTTTCACTTTCACACCACAGTCTGCTGGTCATTGCTTGATTCCACCATGCCTCTATACCTTGGAGCAGCAGGGCTACAGAGAAGTCCATGTAACAGCTACCATCTGTTGCAGGCTTCCTACCAGCATTGTAAGCAAACTTGTTAAATCCTGTTCAGGCAGGAGCTCTTCTGGTGCATCAGTTAACAATTTTATTCCTCTTCTCCTGCTTAGCTTTTAACATTATTCTGGCTGCTGTCACCCTTTAGAAAAGAGCTGAATACAAAGTCATCTGGTAGCACTTTCAAAAATGGAGCTCTGGTCATTAGTGCATCTGTTCATACCACAGCGAGAGAAGACCACTGTATCTGGTCCTAAACACAGAGCAGCCTCCCCTTCTCCTTATGCTCTATTCCTTTGTTAGAGGGAAGGAATTGCTTCTACTAGGTGGAGACAGTATTGGTAATGACTCATCAACCATGTTTTTCACTTGTATGGAAACATCCTCATCATGCCTGGTGCTGACATCAGCATCATCAGGTAGGTTGTGTGTCCATATGAAGTGCTGCTTTTCAGAAACCCTGTGTTATCTTCAAAATTTCACTTGATGTTTGGAGCATTCAAAACTCTGCTGCTTTGTGACCAAAAGATCCCTTTGGAAAGAGTCCCTTCACTGGACTCCTGAAGGCCATAAAGAGTCACAAATTCCGTAAACAAGTTACAAAAAATACAGAAAAAATTTGGAGGCATTGATTTTTTTATGAACTCTATCACATTATCCTCTTAGAGTAGGGAAATATTACAGTTTTTTATATTACATTATTTGAGTCTCATCCAACAATCTGTACATGGGCCAAATGCCATAGACTTGAATTAAAAACCAGAAGAGTTCAGCCATTAATTTCACTGTGAGTATTATCTGAGAATATATGGTAGTTTTCTGTGCTTAATAAGCAAATATTTAAGAAATAATTATGTTTATTAATAACAGAAAGTAGGCTGAGGAAGTGATAATGAAGACTCATGTTGGGTATAAATAAAGATTAAAGTCTTCTTGGAGAACAATTGCTCATAACACAATCTTACCAGCTGCAGCTGGTATAAATGTGTGAGCATATAACCCAGTATTTGTGCTGAAAAATAATTTGAAATAATAGACAGGGTATAAGAATGAGTACTGGGAAAGAAGTTCTGGACAGTAGAATATATTAAGCTTCAGAATAGTCTCCCATGAGAAATGCTGAGAAATTTCAAATAAAATTGAGCAAAATATCCAAAATGAATGACAGAGAATGACTCAACATCAGCAGGGAAGAAGAATGACAGGTCATATGTTCAGGAAGATGTTAATAAGCCATTTTTAAAATGTCAGTTGTTTGAAAGCTAATATTCCAATATACTAACATATTACTGATTACTCTTGTAATCCAGTAATTATGATTTGGAATTCTATTATGTATTTCCTTTGGTGATGCTCCCTCCCAAATTTACAAGCACATAAGAAAAGGATGTAAGTTTTAGGTGAGTTTCTGAACATTTGGCTGATTTGCCTCTTTCTCTGCTTCTAGCTATCATACTAATATTATGTGTTTAGTTTTTCCCTGAAAACATGATTTAATCAAATGGAAGGTGGTGTTTAAGAAGAAGTCTAGATAATGAAATTGATCATGATGAAACAGCCTCTACAAAGTTCAAAATCCACAGATGGCCTAAACCTGATATTAGTTGTTTTCCTTTCATTTTAAATGCATTTGTCTTCTGTCACGGTTTCTTCTATGGACAAGATGTTGCTTAAATTCACTTAAAGGGAGAAGGCAATGCTACATTTCTATTCCATACTATTTTGCCTGTATTAGTGACACTAATGCAAACATTACAAATGCCAAATATTTTTGCATGTTCAGGGTGGCATAACTGAAAAAACCCACAACATTAACTATATCAGCCTGATTTATTTTTTTTTCTCCTAGAATTAGCGGAGATAATCTGCTCTTACTGTATAGACATTAGCTTGATTGAGTAATGTACAGATAAGGAACTCCTTTCCCATTTTTATAACATTTTTATTCCCAATTTTATTAACTCTATAGAACAGTTATATGCTGATCTTCTTGCTTGAAACTCTTCTAAAATTTCCAGACACTGAGGTCTAATATCTATTTTATATATAATATAGAAAGAAATTTTAAATATTGAATTGAAGGAAATACTGAATCATTTTTCTCTTCTGCTCTTCAGAAAATCCCACTGTTTTAATTTCTATTTGAGGTGCACTCTTTTTAAACCAAACTTTCTGCATTTAAAATGTGATATAACTATTAAACTATTGCCCTAAACTTTGTCTAGTTTCCTTGACCAACACTAAAATGCTTCCATTTAAGATTTCAGTGAGCATCTTCATCTGAATATCTCATCTTCTGTTCTTCCTTTCACAAGCATTATCACCTTATAGCACACTGTGCGGAAAATAAACAGCAAACATTTTGAATCAAAAGTGTGTCCTTGTGTATTAAAACAACAGCAGCAGCGTCTCACTCTTTTATGCTAGAATAAATTAGCCCTTTAATTTAGTTTCATGAAAAAAACTACAACCTAGAAGCAATTCTCTTGTGTATAGACCAACATTAAGCCTCATACACAGGTAACAGTCAATCCATTAACCTTTGCTTTGAGCTTAACCTGTGTGTCCCTCGCATCACAGTTGTTCCTCCTTTTAATACCTTTTCCTTAATAGTTGCTCACCCACAACTGAAAAGGGCAGAGCAGCTTCTCATGACATTGACTGTGCCACTGCAATAATAAGCTTCTCTTTTCTTTTTTTCCCACCTCCTGCCTCACTATGGTGTCAGCAACCATTTTTGGGGGGGGAAGGTAATCTAAAAAGAGCTGTAGAGGCAGAGGTCATGTTAAACTGTAACGCAAATGTTATTCCTCGATTATCTAGCTAGGGTAAATGTCAACTGCTTCGGGCTAAAGCAATTGGAAAAGCAGAGTGTGTGAATCTAACAAAGGGAGAGAGAGAGAAGAAAAGGAGGGTGAGCTGGGGGAGGGGGAATTTAAACTGGGCCTAGCTTGATGGCTGGTATGTTAAACCAGCACTTCTCCGTATTTCTTTTCTCCAGTGACATCAATGCTGTATCAGCTGCATGTGGTCTGAGCGGAGCTTTCCTCACCCATTCTTTTGTAATAAGTGTGTCTGTAACAGAAACTGTTGTGTTGAGGCCACAGCTTAAATGGCATTTAAACACCCGAGCGATCAGTGCTCATCCCACTTACTGAAGAAAAAAGTATAAATAATGTGGGAATAAAGATATGGTTAATCCTGTAGAACAGTAGTATTTTTTGAAATTATTTAATATACTTTGCACTTTGCAGAAGTAAAGTATGATATAGAAGTGGTTATAGCTACTGTTATATTTAATACACCTTGGGGAAAAAATGTTAAAATGAACAATGTTCTTGATATAACTAAAGAGTGGGCATGCTTGTTATTATTCTTGTATAAGAATGTATTTATTAACCATCAATGAATACATTTAGCACAGAATGACCCAGATTCTTTTCTCAGTTTTCTGTCAACATGTACCATTATTACTTGTGCCACTGATTACTACAGCTGATTACAAAATAGGTAAATAATAATATTGTATGTTAATGCAAAATGAATATTAGAACAATAAATGCAATGAGTCAGAAATTCTTATCTACTTTCTGGGAATGCATGAAAAAAAAACCCACCAGATCCTGCTTTACTCCCTTACATCCTTTTTACCCTCTGGATGTGGTAATTTCAATTCTTCTGTAAAGGAGGGGTTACAAGTAGTACACTGAACTAAAGTGAGCAGTCTGATGGAATTGGTGATCAGTTTGGGCAAGTGTAAGGGGTTTCTGCTCATCAGTTGAGATGTATCATTGCTCATCAAGTATTTCCATACAAAACTACATAGAGGAATTTTAAATGCCACTGGAAATTTACTGTTTTGGTAGCCAGCTGAAGACAATTATGCTTAAACTATTCAAAAACAGTCTTCAAAGTGTGCCCCTCACACTTTTGTTTCCCAAGGCCCTGAGTTCCACCAGCAGCTGGATGGAGGGGCAGGCTCACAGGTAACTGGTTTCCTAAACATTATCAGCATCCTTATTTGGACTGAAAAGCTATTCCCACCACCTGGAATTATACCCAACAATGAAGATCATACTATAGCTTATGGTCGCTTGTATCACATATTTCTGTAGCACTGATCAAAACAGGTCTCTACACTGTGAAAGTGCTCTACCAGCATAGTTATGGTTTAAAAACATCCAAGTCAATGCTGCTTCACTCATCAGGAGCAATTCTTGATTTAGTAGCCAGTAGATCCAGGAAAGTGATTCTTTCCTTTTGCATTGCACCTGTTAGACTGCATCTGTCCTTTTTACATAAGAAAGTTATTGATAAACTGAAGTAAGTTCAGCAGAAGACATCAAGGTGCCTAGGGCTCTGGAACACTTGACTTGTGTGAAAAGACTGAGAGAACAGGACTTGTTCAGGCTGGAGAGGAGAGGGCTTTGCAGTGTGACCTACCAGCAGCTTTTCAATGCCCCAAATGAAGTTATTAAGAAGAGAAAGCCAGGCTTTTGACTGACTTGCATAGTGGGAGAACAAATGACAATGGTCATAAATTGAAATGGGTGTGTGTGTCCACCTCAAGGCAAAATATTTTCAACCAGGGGACATTCAAGCACTGGAAGATGTTGCTTAGTGGTTATCCTGAGAGGCTGTGCAGACTCCCTCCTTGGAGGTTTAGAAGATTGGATAAAACCCCTGGCAACCTGGTCTGATTTCATAGCTGACCCTGCTTTGAACAGGCAGTTGAACTGGAGACCTCTGGAGGTCTCTTCCAATCTAAGAATTCTACTTTGGGTTTTTTGAAATGAGCTATATAAAAAAAAACCAAAACCAAAAACCACTCCCAAAAAAACCCTTCTGCTTTACATTTGTGCAACTTCCTTGACCCATGAAAGTAGTGTAAGAAAGTCACATCAACAGAATACGTGTCATTTACAATATGTCAACAACAATTACAGCTTTCAGTCATTTCACAGAAATAACTTTTCAGCCATTTTACAGAAATGCTCTTAGCTTTTCTGTAGTCTTCTAAAGCTGTTTTATCTTTAACACATCAAAACACACTGGGAGACGAGATACCTTGAGTGATGTTGATTTGGTGTGAATGCTTGATTCACTATGACACAGAGAGCATATCTGAATAAAACAAATTGTTTTGTACAGCTGGAGGAAGAAACAGTCTGGGATAGTGTCATGGCTGTCATAGAGGCCAATAAACCACTGGCAGTCAAGTAGTATTTTTTAGCAAGTGGTAAATCTGTCTAACAATTTTTTCTGAAAAATGATGCTGGGATTCCCCTCCATTCCCAGGGAATGTAGACCAATAGAAAGAAGAAATTAAGTGATAAATTCACACTTCAACTTAGGTCTGATTGTGTGGCTTTTAAAAGTAAAAAATTAACCATGGCCTCAGCTTTAAAATCTACCTTTATGCCATTGTTTTCTTCCCCAGATTATTGTGATCAGATGAGTTGTATAATCACTTGCCTACATGGAGCATGCCTGAAAGTTGCTTTTGGGTTTCCAGATTAAGTGATGATTTCATTTCCTGGTGGTGACAGGAGCTAACAAAACAAATATACAGAAATCCATTAGAACTAATTCACCCAAACAACTTGAGTGAATCACTCAATGCCCTTCCCTCACTGGGGAAAGAAATCAATGACTTGATGATAAAATTAAAGATTTTTTTTTAAACAAAGGAATGTTTCTTTAATGATCACAACAGTATGATGAAAAATGTGCAGTATCTATCAGCCACCTAATCTGTTCTCAGTAAGTACATATGTGCATCATTAACTTCGCTCATCTAGGGTCGTCCCCATGAAAATTAATGGGTATTTTCATATGCTTTAAGAAGGAATCACACTTGTAGCAAGCATGACCTTAGGTTTGAAAAATCAGCAAATCAGCAAAAAAATTTGGAACTTATTCGATCTTTACAGTTAGAAACTTTGGATGGAAAAATAAATACAGTTTTAAAATTTCTGGCATTATGTCCTTTGTACAGTAATTTGTTGCTAATTATTTTTTAAAATATTGTAATTTAGGAAAGCATAGCTGTTGCAAACAGAAGATAATGTGTAATGAGCTGTCTGGCATTATTATGTTTTCCAGATTTAATACATTTTAATTCATTAACAAATCAACGAAGTGAAAGATTAAGACTGACTTATGAAAAAGAAAAAGGTTTAGAACTTTTACACTTTAAAGCTTGGGAAAAAAAACATCTTATGGTGGTAGGAGAATGTGAGGATGTGACTAAGTTCCTGGTAATAAGTATCGGCATCACTGGAAGATTCCTGATATTTCATGACTCCTTAATTTAGAAGCAGAAAATGATAACATGGGAAAACTGGAAGCTAAATTTTGGTGAATATTAGTGAGAAATAAGGTACACTTTTGCTATCAAATATATTCTAATCCAGCTAAGAGATTTGGACTTGGTGTAGGAATCACCTGGTAAAATTCAATAATCTAAACAAATCCGAAATTCTGACAAAATATCTCTAAAGTGTGTTGAATCTGTGAATCAGAGACGTGAGGAGTAGTACTTCTACTGAGTGCAATGCAGCAAACCTGCATTACAAAACCTAGGAGCTGAGCCTTGACATGTTTTGATGTAATACTATGACTGAATTCTTCAGTACAGTAATTGGCATGAAAAGGCTTGCACACTGTAAACTGTTATCGTTAATATTGTGGCCTTCACAAACGGGGCACTAGAAATATTTATGAAACTCAGGCATCAAAGTAGTTTCTTTTTATCTCTCCCTTCACCGAGCCCTAGCAAAGCCTAATTGAAATACAATAATTATAAATGAGCTTAGCTTCTCAATTTAATTTCCTTGTGAGTAGTTTCATTTATTTTTCTTAGGCTTTGTTAACATGTTTTAATTAAAAGATTTAACAAAGCTGAAGATACAACGTGCCATTAGGTACAGGAACGTAACGGGACATATTTACAGAGAACTGGTAAACCTCTTTTTATAAGTTTGCCTGCTTGTGCAATGGAGAGAGTAAATTTACTCATGAATCTGAGAAATATTATCATGTAGGAAGCCAGGTTCCAGAAACAGGCTTTTCCAAGTCCAGTTCAAGCAAAACTTGACGAAAAGAATTCTGTGTCCCCAACACTAGATTTTACTTAGTTCAAACATAAATTCCACTGATTGAGGGACAACTTTAAACCATATTGGCCACAAAAGTCATACAGAAAAGTATTTTTTCAACATTCACAATATGACATCTGCAAGAATGTTAACCCCAGATTAACCAGATACCCACCAATATTCACTTATAGTGAACAGCATGTCAACCACTTCACTAGAGGCACTAAGCGAGAGATAAATCATTTCAAACATCAACATTTGTGCCGTACAGCTGTCTCAGTCTTTTCAACCCATTGCTGGAAAACGTTAAAATGAAGCACAGATATGATTTACTGGGAAACTGTTTGAGGTGTAAAGACAGAGGGAGTATTGGAAGTCTTGGTTTGGGGGACCACTTGAATATATCAAAATTACAATACTGGGAGACCCAGTCTGAGAAAAAAAACCAAAAGGAGGGTCTCAAGACTGCATTTTGGAATGTCCATGCACTTATGACAGGTAAAATTGTTTTAGCCAAATAAATGCTTTTACTCTAGAAGATATAAAGAAAACTTTGTTACATAATCTGTTATAGTTTGAACATACAGTAGAAACAGGCTTAGTACAAGCCATTATAAATCCTAAATTTTTTATATTGATAAGATTATTTTGGGATTAAATTTCTTAACAACATGTACCCATTGAAGGAATATGTGGCCTAAGACTAAAGAGGTAAGTTAGTCTAATTATTCCAGCAACAGCTATCCAACATGATCAATTTCCTGTTGTATCTAGACCAAAATAATAATGTAGATAGAGTACCATGAAAGAGAAACTTATGATGATAAAAAAATGTATTATTTATTGTTATGAAAAACATAATAGTGTATTTTCAGTGGGTCACATACTTGTGAAAATATTCTGGTTTTGATGATCCATTAAGAAGTCCTGAATATGTAAAAATATCCATGCATTTCTCATGTTTAACGCATGCTTTCTGTGAACTTGGATTGTATAAAAAGAATTAGGGTACTGTTATCCATGACTCGTTCAAAATGTGCAGAAATACTAATCTTTCCATTTGTTAAGCATCTTTATTTACTTGAAATAGTACATGCGTGCCAAAGAAAAGATCAACTGCCCTTTGCTTTCATCAGTCTTCTACACATTCAAATGACTGAACAAGGAAACCAAAGGAATCTCCCTTCAGTTCCAATGCTCAGCATAATTTCCTTTTTTAAATCCTGCTTTGCCCCATCTCCAATTTCAATTAAAATAGAAACAATCTGCTTGAAATTATTTCCCTGTGAAACCTTGTGCTTACCCTACAGAATGCTTTCCAGGTGCATGTAAGCAAAAAACTCAGGTAGGTTTCAATTTTTGTGGTTTTGCAAATTTGCTTTGTTTTTAAATTCTCCAGAATGTTTGGGCCTCTATATTTCTTTTTAATTTCATCATGATAGGCATGGTGCTTTCACTAATTTGTCAGCTGTACAGATAGAAGAATGGTGTTAAGGAAAGCCTGCAGTGAAGCAAAGCAAAATTAATATGGAGGGAATATATTTTGTGTGACACGATAGATCTCTCTGGCTCCTTCAAGCCTTATCTGATGTAGTACAGACTAAAAAGAGTCTGCACAGACCATACACGCATAGCCAAAAAATTTAAAATCTGATGAAACTCCTTTGCCTGAGAAAATGCTGAGTAAGGAAGCTATATGTACAGCTGGGAGACAACCTGGTGAAGTCTAGTAAAAAGACTGTGTAAACTGCAGAACCACCATTTGCTCCTCTAAATACACAGCAGGTGCAGTCCTGATGAGCACTAAAGCACATTGTTGCTGAAATTCTTTTTAGCTACCACATCTTATGACTCCTGCAAAGTCTTACACTATTCCAAGTCTGTTTTCTTTGTTGAAAAAAATGGAAAAATTGAAAGAGAAATAAACAAATAATAAGTCCCAGAGGCTTTCTGTGAGAGCTCATAATCATGAAATATGTTTTTTCTTTATAGTCTCCAACAAGAACAATAAAACAAACAAACAAACCACAGAATTATAATTCTCCATTTACCAAGTCTGTGGCAGAGTCCCTGTGGCTGGTCCAAAGAAACCCTTCCCACCTGTTTGCTCCATGGATAAAGCAGAGATAGCTGGTGCTTAATCTGCCTGCATGATGGTATTTGCTGAGCTTGAACTGCTCTGGCATATGGTCCTCAGCCTTCAGCATGCTCAGCAGCTTCCTTCCATGCAGAGTCCTGTTTGGGAAGAGCAAGTCAGCATCGGTCCTGCTGCCTGTCTCCTGAAGAGCTTGGTGCAGTAGACATTCTCATATAATCACTCGGCCTCTACACAAAAGTTTTCCTCCAAATTGTGGCAAAAGTAGAAGTCCCTGTAAAGCAAGAAAAACTTTATGTAATTAGTCAGTGGCTAGGGAAAAATGGCATGGCTAGATGTGGTTCTAAGCTGGAAGCAGTTCAAAACCATGTCATTCCTCTCCCAAAAGCACTGTTTAAACACTGCTAGGCAGGAAAAAGAAAACATATTTTCTGACACTGAAATGCCTACTTTCTGTAATACATTTAAAAACATATTGGTGGGAAGGAGGCTAGTTGAAAGCAACTCACCAGCCTTGTGGCTAGTACTTTCACTCAAGAAACCAGGGAAAGATGAGAAAAGAGCTAGACTCCAGGTTCTGCTAGAGGATCTAGTCATGGGGTTTAGACAAGATCCTTATAACACCAAGCACACAACTAATTGGACAGGAGTTTGCTTAACTTTCAAGAACCTCTGCACTTCCAGTATCAAGAAAAGACCAGAGGGTGAACACAGTAGGACAGTTAGAGCACACAGGTTGAGCTGTGGTTTTATGGTGGACTCTAGATATTTATTTATCCAGATAAACTTAGTATGAGCTTTATATTTCTAGACTTGTGACATACCAGAAGGGTTTGCTTGGATTGCTTTTGAAAAAAACCCGTGATTTATATATTCAGTCATATTTGATTCAGATTAATGATCTTTCCAGAAAGAGTCAAGTGTCTGCAGTAAGGGGAGTGCTTGTGTACTAGAAGTCAAACCCTTGCTACCATTGCTGAAACTTAAAAAAAAAAAAAAAGTAAGGGAAAAAAGGTAGCAAAGGAATTCTTTACAGAAAGTCAGGTATCAGTCTGAAGTCCCGAGCAACTAATTAGCAAATCTGATTGAAAAGAGCACACAGTGAAACGTAAATGCTAGTACCTTTAAACAAGCATACAAGTACTGCAGTTACCTGAGTGCTGGGTCAATTAATGTTATGAAAGAGAAGTCTATGAGAAGACGACAAACCCATGTCACTGCACATCAGAATTTGTTTGTCCCTCTGTATTATAACATAGAGTTTTCTTACTAATCCTCTGCCTGGGCTTCTAAGACAACCAATTTAATTTTACCAAGTAAGAATAAGTCATACAGCCAGATTCTCAGTAATGCTCCCTGAGCATGAACTCAATGAGGTTGCAATCTTCCAGCATCACTGGTTTTTAAGTCCCTTGGTGTTAAGGACAACAGTGTCTGTATGGGCAAGTCAAGCTCAATGAGTTTCCAGATAGCTCTGCTGGCCTGTAGCACTATTCACAGCACTGTTCAAAGTGTGAGCTAGCCTGTAGTTGTACCAACTGCTTTACCTTGAGTCTTTTTTCCTTTGGATGCTCTGAAGAAAAGATCTATGCTTTCCTTTCCTGGGTGCTTAATTGTTGTCTGTTTGGATCTAAGTGCTCAAAAGGGAGAGCTGGTAATTTGCACTAAGTGCCTGTAGCTTGCCCAGGAGTTTTTCTCTGGGGAACAATGTTATCTTTTCCTGGTCATCCTTTTCAATCAAAACAAAAATTGCCTAGTCAATTGTTCACGGTCTACCTAAACCTCATATCTGGAAGGTGGGGAATTGCATCTGTGGAAAATGAAAGTGTATCAGGTGAAAACATCTCACCTCTGGAGGTGTTTTCTGCTCTGGAACAGCTCCATGATGAATAGAGGCGCTAGGTGAAGGTTGATGGAGATCTAGCCCACCTCTTCGCTTTTATAAGTATTGTTGAATAAGCTATTTGCACTGTTTTGTGTTGTCCTGTTAGCTACATTGGTATAAAGTTCACAGCAAGACAGTGAAAGTTATTTGCTAGCTCATGAGCTCTCCTGACAGCTGCAGATTGGCTGCATGGAAACCTTTGCAGGCTGGTGACTGTGCAGTGGTGGCTGCTGCCAAGGAAGATCTTTAAGTACTGCAAGATCCTTTAACTACGTCTGCAAACAGTTGAACAGCAGTGTGTAGAAAAAATAATTATGGACAAAATAGCGTATAGAAGGGAGGTTACAGCTCCATCAACAGAACTGTCATTTGGAATTTGATTTTTGCACAGTTTTGCTAACATGGATGCATGGGTAAGTCCATGTCTAGAAGGCTATCATGGCCTACAACATGAGTAGTATGCACAGACTGTAGTTCTTTAGCTGACTAAAAGTGCACAAAACTGTTGTGTTTTTCACAGTGGTGGGCAGTCTGAGACCGGAAGCTTCACAGAGCATTAGTAAAAACTCCTGTACATGTAGCAGTCTGAATATGATTGTTTTGACCACTATAAAAAAATCCAGGTTTGTATTTTTCTGTCAGGTGTTAAGAATATTCACTTTTTTAAATACTACATATAAGATTATTTTGTTTACAGATGAAAAATCAAAGAAGATGCAGTGATAGAAAGGGCGTTTAATTCTGCAGTTCAATAGTGGAATTAAGAATAAGAAAGTATACTTACAAATAGAGTTTTTAGCTCAAAAAGAATGTATGTATAGAAATTTATCTATTAAAAAAAACTAAATACGAGAATAATTTTCAGGAGAGACTCATCCAATTTGCACTGGAAAAAGAATTTCCTGCACACCATTTCCTGTAATAAAGACATTCTGAATGCTTTTGTAATAGCAAACTTCACCAAATACTGCAAAACATAGATGTCTGTGATTGCTCCACACTGTCATTTGCATTCTTGAAGTGTAAAAAAGGAAAGATGTATAAAATAATCAGGAAACTGGCTTAACAGATTAGGTCAAAATAAAGAAGAAAAATTAATAAATCGATTCTGAACTACTTGATATAGATTTCTTGCATCTCAGCTTGCTTTGCTTATATTACTTACACTTTTGCTTATGCAGTGTTTATCTTGTTTGCTGTCATACAACATTCTTTTACTTAACTGAAAAGGACATGGTGTGTGTCTGTTTTAGGTGGTCAGCAGAGCTCTGTCAAGACTTCCTGGATTCATAGTTTATTAGTCCCACAAGGACTATTTTGGTTATCTGATCTGTACTCTGAGTAGAAGACACAAAATGTCATCAGGAATATTTGAATGAATTCCCTAAACATGGTGCAGGACCATTCATGGTGTGAAAAACTATTGAAGCATGTCATACATATGCTATTTTGAAAACATGTTTTATGGAACATTTCTGGATAGCATATGAAGAGAATCATAAAGAATTACAGTTGTTGGTTTTAACAACAACCTAGGTTATTTTTCACATAATTTTTCAGAAATGAGAACAAGCTGTTACTGTATATTGAATGGTAGGCTGACAGTATAGGTATATACAGAAAGATACCCCACATTAGACAGAGACAAAGTATTACACAGAAGCAAATCCCATGAGCTGCATCATGCTGCAACGCAAATGGCAACTCCTTGGTTATTTTACTGCAATACAATTCCAAACATTTTTGAACTATGAACCAGAATAACAACTTTATATAAAAATCTAATAACAGAGTTCTTTTTCCCCAAAGAAGAAATATTTATAAATAAAACTTCATGAATCTTCTCGGTAAAAAAATTCAAGACTGTATAAGATGTCAGAATACTGAAGCTGGCTCTGCACACCTAGCTGCTTTTGAATGAACAGTTATGCTATTTAATTGTTCAGATGTTCAGATATTCAACAGGACAAAGTATATTTCCTGGTTTTTTCATCTTTCAAAAGGATAAGCACCCCGGTTGCTTATCAGTGAGAGCAAATATCCAGAGGATTAAAGTGCATACATACTTCTTTTAATAGTAGTATGCAGTTGCAATGTTTTGTCTTGAACTAGCCTTCATAGGATGGGGTACAGTGTATTTAATGAAAAGGGTTGACTTGAATGACAGCTGAATACCACAAAGAAAAGGGCAGCCCTGCATGGGTCATGACTGAAATTGGCTGCTGCTGTGATTTAGTAAGAGCTTTTCAGTTGGGAAGTGGATATTGTAACTCACAAAAGGTAACTTACAGCAACAAATTGAGCTGAATAGAGCTCTGAACTAATTCATGGTTTATTGAGTTCCCCTCTTGTCAGCGATAGCCAACAGTTAACTGAAGTGATTAGTTCAATATTCAGTGACAGTGATGTACAGCCAACTTTCCAGCTTACAGAAATCCCAGAATTTTTTTTAAATCCTGGTAAGTAACATAATTTTAAAAAGAAAAGAAAAAACACCCACAATTTGCAGCATGAGAGAGGTAAGTCAGCACAAGCCAGAGGATGGTGATGTTCTTGAAATGCATCATAAAACACAGAGCAGCAATTTCAGAGTTTACCTCCACAAAAGGAGTTTTAGAGAGTTGTTACTGCCCAGTGTTACTGGGTACACCAAGGAAACCTCTGTATTGCTGCTGCTGTTACCTGCAAACTTATGAAAATAAATAATAATTAATACCCCTTAGTGTGTACGTTAGGCCTGAAATCAGAATGAGCTAGAATTTTCTGGTTTCCTGGTGTAGAAAGAAGACTATGAGTTAAATTAACAGTACCTTTTTGTAACAATACCTCTTTTTAACATTATCATGGTGGATAAAAAACATGAGTTTATATCAAAGGGTGGTTTTGCAAAAACAGAATTTATAAACAAAAGCTTAAAGACCAGGCCTCATGCAATAGGAGGTCTCATTGTGATCACAGGTCACGATGAGGTTCAGCTCTGTGTTCCCCTTGCTGTTTCCAGGTATGGCTATATCCTGGTCCTGGAGGCAAATAGCTGGCTAATTCCTGTGCTCAGCAGAATAAAGGTATATTTGTGTGTGTTTTTTCAAGGTCTACTTACCATTGCTTATCCGGATTGTGTAATGAAGCATGTAAAGTCACACTCTAAAGCACAGAAGACCCCTAAAAGCACTTAGTAATATCATAAAAATGTCTGCTTCATAAAAAACTCCAGTTGGCAAGAATTTAAACCAGAAGTTCTGACAGAAAATGTATGCTTTCCTTAAAGAATGTGAAGAGGGTTTGGAGCAGTTGTCTTTTTAGCCCAGGTTTTAGAAAACTTCAATATGATTGTTATTGGGCCAATCTGAAGGATCAGCCTGGGTCCCTGCTTTTGGCTAGAGGCACGGTATGCCTTTTCAAAGGCATGGACGGCATCCACTGTTATTAAGACTACCTTGTAACCATTTGACTGTAACCTTAAAGGGTCTTAAAGGGGGGTACTCCATGAAAAAGACCTCAAGGCAAAGCAAGTGGGCAGTCAGGAGACTAATTTTCAACTTGTGGGTTAAGGAAAAAAAAAAAAAAAAAAAGCTTAGGAGTACTATTACCAGGATGATTGGAGTTACAGCAGGTTAGAGAAACATATGAAAGAACAAATGTCAAAAGGCTTTGAACAATTCAAATACGTAGGAATTTATGTCAGGAAATCACAAGCATATTACTTAACTCTTGCCCTACTTATTTCAAAATATATAATAAGGAAGGAAAGGGCAGATGAGCCTCAAATGTACATGCTGTTTTATCTGTGATCCCCAGCATTATTCACAAGTGCTGGGGATCAGATTCCTCCTTGCTGTAGCACCCCTGATTTTAGTGCAGTTTGACCAATTAGAAGTTTGGTCTTTGTGTAGAGCAGATTACACATTGCGTCCACACATATAAAAGCATCTTTTTCATAATGGCAGCAGTTTATCTAGCCCTATCACAGGTGTTCTCAACAGATTATCATTCTGTTTCTCCTCATAACAATAGCAGGAGATCCATGAGAATAAAGGTAGAGAAACAGTTGTTCCTGTAAAATTGTAAATGTTCATATAAATCTAATTGGCTGTATTCGTACCCACTTACAATCATAGGATACAAAATCAATATTAGGAGACTTAAAATATCAAATTACAAATACCCAGAAAGGGAACTACTCATAGGTGGCCCACTAAGTTAAAGAACATCCAGCAAATCAGTTGAAATAATGAATAAATTCAAAGAAATCATGACTAGCTCACTGATGTTCTGCAAACAGTAAAACACATTACATTTGCTGAATAAGTTATTATTTCAGAGTTATTTATTAAATTCTACAAAGCATCATGTCTCTAATAATCAAGCTGAACTCTCAGGCATGTGATTAAGTTGAAGAATGTGACTGGCCTGACTAAACTCAAGGGATTATACATACTTTTAAATTTCTGAATCTTCTTAGGTATTTTGTATTGGAAACAGGAGACTTCTAAATGCACCCAGTGGAAATGTTGCCCTCCATTTCCACAGGAGCAGTAATAAGGTCCTAAAGGAGGGCTGTTCATTTTTCTGTAAGTTTCACTCTGTAATTATTTCTTTTTTTTCTTAATTACACATAATTAACATTCACTGCTATATCTCTCCAACTGTTTATCTGCCTGTGCATCTCTGAGGATATCTGAATCATCATCACATGTCACATCCCACAGGTGGGGAAAACAGGTCTTCACTAAGACTTCAAAGTTTGCCTTGAAGTCGCCATGAGTTGCCTTGTCATGGTTGCAAGGCAGAAGATGTACAATTGACATATTACTGATGACTGTCCAAAGAACTGTGTAAAATTTACCTCTGAGCTACAGCTATAAACTAGCACGGAATTAAAGAAAAGGTAACAAGGCTGATTTAACGGACAACCTAACCTCCAAAGTTATACAGAATTATTTTTCTGAATCATGTGGGAGACATTCTCTAGAACTCTATGAGATGCATCTACACTGTCAGTGCAGTTTGGATCAGGAATGGTTTTTGAAGTGAAATTGCATCTTTTATGGTGCTTTGGTTCACACTGAAGAGTGTCCAGAAGCACAAACAGTATTACTTTCAGATGAAACTCAACAAGAAGGAATGCTCCAAAAGGGAACCTGACCATGCTTTAGTTGCTGACAGGTGTTCAGGTTGCAGGACCACATTAAATCTAGACCATGCACAGAGTTCATACTGGCATCTGATAGACCCACTCATAGTGTGCAGCATTATTTCTTAGTTTAGATACAGCTCAGCACATCTAAATTGCTTCAGTGCTATCAGTGGATCTATTCCAGCTCATAATAGATGATAATATGAACTATTCTGTTTCTATAGTCTAAACTGTTGGCAGAAACGTCTTTTTAATTAAACATATATGTATGAATAATGTTCTAAAATTTTACAAAAATATTTCAGTCATAAAAATCAACTTTCTACCATTTTCAAAGTCACATAATGGGCAAAGATTTGTTGATATTTTTGTAGTGTTGTTTCATTGCAGTCCCCTATTAAGCTAGTGTTTAACCTTTTAAAAACCCAGAAGCTTTTTAAGCAGGTTCTCTTATTTTTGATAGTCATAAAACTAGCTCTATGAAAGGAAGAGGAATGTGTAATCATTTCAACGTTATCTGTTAGGGACAAATAATGGGTTTAATCATTTTATTAATCAGCCATCTTTATAGATCAAACTATATTCAGTCTTCCCTGAAGATTTTATTCTGTGATCACTGTATGAAAAAACTAAAATGGTGAACAGGAAATTGAAACTGTTATTATACAGGAAATAACAGCACTCTGTCAAAATCTACAGAAGAAACATATGTTCAAAGTTACTGTCAACATCTAACATATCAGATCAGATAGAGAGAAAGACCAAAATTACAAGAATCATTATAATATCAATTCAGGGCAAAGTTCTGCATGAAAATAAATCCCTTCCAGCTTCACAAAAAGGAGCTGAACAGAGAGTATCTGATAGAGCAAAGGTCCTGTCATTAATTTCATATACCAGTGGATCATATGGCAGAAATTTCACTTCCCTCTCCCATTCCTCCAGACTTTATACAGTCACAACTGTAATATCTAATATGTGTAATGAACTCTGTGCCTTTGTTATCTATGCCTAGGTAGCAAGAACTGCTACTGTGTTCGTTACCAGCCAGGAATTAGGTGTTTAAGTGCTGTTGTGTCTAGTACAGTCCTGCTACAATGTATTTGGATTTATTTGCAAATTTAAATATTGTTTGATTACAGCTGTTAGAAAGTGTCATGATGGAACAGGTCAGGTAAAATACACCAAGTTCTGGGAATTGCTGACTTTTGGTTTGTGAACTTTTCTAAATGAACTGAGAAAAATGTACTCTGTGGTTATTGTTACTGCCTCAGTACTTAACTGCTATGTTATCCGTATTTAAGCTACCTACTGTTCATATAATAACACATCATATGGAAAATGTTTTGCATTCTGAGGACAACTTTTATGTGGTAGCAGGCGGAATGAGAAACCTGCCCATCTAGGTGGCATGCAGCATTTAACCACCAACTGTAACATGTATTTTCCACATTGATTTCACCTCAAACTCAAAGGGAAATTAGGAACAGCAAAACACCTGGGATTCACCAGCCACAGAGCTTCCAGGCAGTTTATAGCCTTTCCTTTCTTAGCACTTACTAATTGCGGCTGCTAAAAGTAAGTTTTTCAGTCAGAGTAATCTGCAAGATGCTCAGTACAGCACAGGCAAAGCAGCAATGCTCATCTGTGCTGGTGAAAAACTACTTTGGTAGAGTCCTGAGTTATGTGTTCAGTATGGCCTTAGACATGCTTATTGTAAGAAATCTAACTGGAAATATTTGAGTAGATTCTTGTTAAGCACTTCTTCTGAGATCAGGTGCTCTCTCCTCCAAGATCTGTGAAACAGTAGACCATAAGTAGCCCATGTTCTCAAGTTGTCCCATACAGTTGAACTATGCAATGTAAAAACAGTAAGGGGTACCCAGAAAAAGCAAGATGTGCAAAATTTCAAAGCTAGTCAGAACCCCCTCTGAGTTAACAGGAACAGGAGAGGGTTTCTAGTAACTTCGACTCCTCTGGTAAGGACCCATCACCAGCAGCCTTGAACAACAACTGATAAAACCATATCAAACAGATCATCACCCTTGACTCTATACTTTTCCAATGCTTCTTGTTACTTAGAAGTATACTCTTATCTTTTTAAACCACATTTACTACTATAGTGAATACAACTCTGTTCTCTGTATCACATTAAAACCAAATTCCTTCTTTCTTTTTTTTCCAGTCTCTAGGCCCAAAGTTGGCTCCAACGAGACAGCCAGGTGTCTAGGTGTCATGTTAACAGCCAATTCCTAATGTTTGATACATTCTAAAAATCGAGAGTAGGCCTAAAATATTGCTTTCTTCCAAGAATTGTGGCCTAGCCTGTGTTTTAGCACATTACAACTACATTATTAGCAAACTGAAAAGCTGAGTAGCTGAGTACTATGTGAGGCAGGTAAAAAGCAGTGCTTGGTTTTAAACTGTATGATTTTTAGCATTAATGTGCAAAAATCACATTAAAAAGTGATTGTTATAGACACAGGCAGACCAGATTTTTTAAATTGTTAGGACAGTTTATCAGAGCTGTTGCAAAATCTACTTTTCCTACTCATACCATGGAAAGTGAAGTGCTGGAGAAAAGTTGAAAAAAAAAGAAGGAGAAAAAGATAATATGTACTGTGAATTCTGTGAGACCCTCTTAAGCCTCCCCTTTTCTAAATCTGTAGGATCTCCAAGACCTAAGATCACAAAGTAACTATAAACTGTTTGGTCAATCCCAACCTGATGGTTCAATTTTGATGGCCTACCTGGACTCCATCAGAAGGCTGTACCTGTAGTCTTTTCCTGATGCCAGAGAAAGACTGTTCCACTCTTGTCTGGCACTTGGATTTGTAACATCAGTCATTGTCTACTACTTACTTCAGGTAAAAGTAATGGAAAATATACATATTCTCCAGCTCAATTTCTACTATTACCAGTCTCTATCTGTAGGATGAATATGGTCACTAGCCTCACAGGCTAGGGCGTGTTACAGAGGCATGGAATGGAAATCAGAAAAATAATGTGGAGTAGATAGAGGCCTTTCCAAACAAAAGGAAGGATATTCAGGTTTACAGCCCTATATGGTTGGATTACAGCCACAGCATGGACCCAGTGTTATTTAACCATGTTATTCCACCATTCAGAAAAATGTATTAAAATTTACATATTTGCTATATTTGCAGCAGTAATGTTGCTGCAACTAATTGACTTACACATGTTGATAAAACACTTGGTGAGTCAAATTTTGCTTTGCTGAACAAGGCTACAGTGACTTGCAATAACTCACACTGAGGAAAGGAAAATGTGGCATTGATTTCACCTTGAACACAACATCCGCAGGAGAGATGTCTGCTGTTACACACTGGACCATAGAAAATTACAGCATTATCAATACCATGTTTCTTTTGGTTCACTTCTGCAATACCTCTCTAATTCTGACATGTGATATACTATGTCACCTCCATGTGTGGTAGACATACTCCTTTCATCTAGCTTTCAAGGTAGAAGACCTGAACTTAATTTCTTTTTTTTTTTTTTTTCCATTCTGGTAAAGGCATTCTCCAGTTGAGCCATAATACAAAGCAGTGGTTTGCACACCCCTTAAATAAGCTGTCATAAAAAGAAAACTGGAATTCACAAAATCTGCTGGAGCTGATGTTCATTCTTTCTTGACTGCAGTCTGTGCAAAAATGAAATTCACTATCTTTAGATTGATTGTTGTGATATACAGCAAGCTCCAGTTCTTCAGAGTCTGACCACCTTGAGTGATATATGTTAATGACTTGCTTTAGCAATACACCTAATATAAATCTTGCTGTCATTGATGAAAGAAATAAAAGTTTTATTTGTTAATGAAATATGATGTAATCTTTCTGGTGCTCTATTTAAACATCACCTAGGAGTAGATCATGTTTTTAGAAGTCAGTAGTAGCCTCAGGCCTTCCATAATTCTAATTGATGTAAATGAAGAAAATAATGAAAGCTTGTGTGTGCTGACCCTGTTATACAGGGTGGTTTCACCTCAGTTAATCAAAGAACCTTTAGAGACATTGCAAGCATCTGGCCTGAATAGAGAGTTCTTCAGACATTGATACTGAACTGGCTGCACTCAACTGAGATACTGTGCCCAGATTTCTAGCGAAACTTCTTAGTTTACAAATGCTGGAAGGAACTACCATGTTACAAGAAACCCAAAAACTAAACTCTTTTCCCCAGAAAACACTGTCCTTGGTGTTGGCTAAATATGAGATGGATGGATAAATCTGAGAACAAACAGGTCCCCTTGAGAAGTTTGTTTTCTTGCTATGAAGCTGAAAGCACAGAGAAAATTCTCATTTTGTGTTTGAAATGCCAAATACCAGGTCTGACAAAATTAATCATATATAGAACAAAACCTAGGAATAATGCTTGCTTTTCAGTCACTATCTTCATAGAACTGACATTTGTAAAAGCTAATGCAGTTCAAAATTATTATTTATTTTTACTCTGTAGTAGCTTATTCTAGCATTTTTCTGGAAACACAGATACTCTGGTAGCATGTTACCTTTGTCACATCTGATATGTGTACTTTCCATAAAATGACCTTCATGCCATGCGGCCAATAATGTTTGCAAGTAAAACCTGAAAACAAATGAAGGTCTGTAATAACACACGGGAAGGTTATGTTTATTGATTACAAGAGTGAATATTTTTACAGTGATATTCCTTTCTCTTAAAAACGAAGCATGCAGACTTTTTTTTTTAATAACTAGAAGTATTTGCAATTGTTTTACAGATGTGGTTATATAATTTTTCACTGAGTTCATAGGATGTATCAAAGCAGTAATTCTAAATACCTATTATGTACAGAATGAATCAAAAAAAAAAAACCAAAACAGACCTTGGGGAGAAGGTCCACCCATATGCTGCTTATACAAATTTAAAAGCTTCCTAGCTTCTTGAATTGTAAACACTGGATAATGAAATTTCTGTAAGTTTAATGTCTTTCAAATGTGTAAACATAGACTTGTTTTAACAAATCATGGAAGATGCTTTTAGACCAAAAAAACCAAAGAGGCAGGACAGTAAAAGTATGAGGGTCTGTTGAAGTTTAATAATAATAATAATAAAAGAATGGCAGGATAATGTTCTGATTAAAAAGCAAAGGACCAGGTGAGTTGTTTAGTACTCCTTGCAAGTGTATTTGCTTCTCAGGCAAAATTACTTCTTAATATCACCAAAATTGTACAAAAAGTGTCATATCTTCTCTAAGCTCTCCCTCTCTTGACAAAGTGTGTCCTAAAGAGAAGAAAAATCTGTTTTCATACTTACCTACTGGAACCTTTTTCAATTTTTTCACTTGTTTTCCTCTTTGAAGAAATTCCTGTAAATACAAGTCTGAAACAAAAAGCCAGATAACCAGAGAGTAGCATTTCTGTGTGCTTTCCCAGGCCTGTCAGAAGGGTGCCTGCATCAGCCTGAAGGTAACACTGCAAATCCTCATACATCAACAAAGATGGAAATATGAGGAGAACCATCCTTTTCTATTGAAACTGAAATAAAATACAAAGCTGAGTTGGGAACACAAGCAATGTTTGCAGGAAAGCCCTGCTGGGCTGAACACCCTTCTGTGTATCTCTTTCTGACAGTTGCTTGTGCCACTCTGGAAAAGAAATTAGAAAACTGAACCTAATTGACCCTTATCATTCCTGTTGCCTCCCTGAATAGAGATTGCCTTCCTAAAAGCTACAAGGCATTTTGTGAATAAGAGAAAAAAGTGAATTTAAGAGCAAGAAAAGGGCCTTCTCTTTATCAAAAGGAAGCCATGAACTCAGAACAAAGAAAAATTACACATTTTGCCATGAAAAACAAAGGTTATGAATATATCCTATTTCTCCAAGGAATTTAAGCTTCCTTTCAGTCACTTACCTGAGATATTATTACAATTGTTTTCACTATGTTCAATTTTACCACAGTGAAGAAAGGAAAGTCATCATTTGCACAATAATGGGACTTTTAAACTGTATTATAGGCTGAACATACTAAGGAACAAGCTAAAAATTATTGGTAACAGCCTTCTTGCTTCTACCTTTTAAATCAAATTTTTAAAAAATTAAGTATTTTTCTAACATATTTTTTTTTTAAAATTGTGGCTCCAAGTGTCTTTTCATTTTCTCAGAGCTGGGGGTGAATGGATATCTGTGCAGGAAGTGCAGGTTATAAATACAACCCATGTGCAACAACGATGCCACAACAGAAAAGTCATCTGGGTTTCTCATTTCTCTGCTGACCTTTGAGTGCAATTGCTATATGAATAAATGACATTAATATTGATGAAGGTCCCAGGAGGCATTTTTGACCCTAAGTGAAAGCAAGGACCATTCCCTGAGGGGAAAAGGGAATGGCAACTCGAGAAGGTGCAGTGCCCAGAGGTGTTGGAAGTGGAGTGACGTGATGGGTAGGGAAGTGCCTGCACGGGGTCCAGGTCCTGACTTCTCCCTCTGCCCAAGGTGAGGCATGAGAAGTGGGGCAGCTAGTGCCCCATACAGTTCCTTGTCCACACAACACTTTTGCCTAGCGTGGCATATTGCCACACTTCTTGTTTAGACTGAGCAAGTCACAGTAGTTAACAGTATAACAGTAGTAGATGACATAATAAAAGGTTCCTTGGGCTTACAATACCAGGCTTCGCTCAGCAGAATAGTTTTCTCCTGTGCAAGGAAACGTGATGTTTGTGTGAGGGCCAAAACTGATCTCTTCCTACTTTCGGGGTAAAGTGTACAAGTTGTTATCGGGTACTCTATCTTACACTAAATACATTGGTTGCTGCACATTGCTGTGTTTTTACAGATAACCAAAATAAGAAGCATCTGGCTCCTCTCTTCAAAGGGTTAAGCTTAATTCCTAGCCACATGAACTGTCGCAGTGGCACATTATAATTAAGATAAGAGCATTATGCTATTCAAAGAAAAAAGAAACAAAACTTAAAATTTTCAAACAGGAAGAAAGCTTTAACCTAAGCCTCTGAAGTACTCCAGATCATTTCTGTCTTACAAGATGAATCACAGTTTAAACAAGATCATAATTTACTACTCCAAAGTCTTCCTTAAAGAGAACTATGATTTGCATCATACTACATGAAACTCCCATTTTTTGCTTTTTAGTATAATGGAGCTGTCACATGAGACACGTTTGCTTTGGACAGAAGCATGCTTCTACTTGATTTCAGCAATCTATTCTGATCCACTCTAGTATATCTGCTGCACTAGTCTTTTCCAGTGAAGACTGCACAAATCTTCTTGCACCTAGTACTGCTGCATATTTATTATCAGGATGACTGTACTGTTCTTTCTGCCTAGGTGGGAAATACAAAGAAGAGGATGCATGACAATAAGGGAAAATGAATTGAAAGAAGAAAGTAGACAAAATATAACAATATTCATTTACATTTATAAAAATATACAGATATTTTGCATAAACTGAATAGCTGTTAGCTAGCACTTATGACACAACATTCTGTATAAATAAATTTAAAAAGTTGTGCAAGACATCTGTTTTTTCCAAAGAACTGAGCTTTCTTGTCTTTTAAGTAAGTCTGAACTTAAAGATTATCATATTCCTTTCCACACACCCAATGACCACTTTAAAGTACTACCTTGTTGTCTTAGCATAAATTTATGAGTACAAAAGAAACCAATGCAAATTAATAACAATAATAAGAGAGTCTGTTTAATTTGTGCCTATATTAGTGATTACCATGCCATGTTATTGAAATCTGCTACACAGAATCTTCTACACACAAGTCCACTCACAGAAATCTACAGAAATCTGCTCTACAATTTTTTTTCAAAGGTGAATATACTAAATTCACAACCTAACTTATGTGTGTTTTCTATTATCTTTGTTTTTCTGTTACCTGAGTCAAAAGTCAAAACATGCCACCCTTCTATCCTTACTGTGCTTCCCTGGAGAAGTAGACTGAGAGATAGACAGGACTTTGATAGATGATAAATAGGCTAAACTGACTGGACAGCAAGTGTGCAGGACCTGTTGTGTTTATACTTGACCAGATTTGTTGACATTTTTGTGCAGGGACAATTTGATCCTTCCACCACAGCATCTGTAATGCATCTATACACAAAAACTTTTGGGGTAAATTTATGACCAGGTTAGATTGATTTGCTTTTTCTTCAGTAATAAACACCACACACTATACTGCAAGAAGTTTCCAGTCCATTTCATTATAAGAACAACACAATTGTGATTTAAATCCCTGTCACTGTGATAGCCAAACATTTTTCAGACCAGGTATGCCAACTGACTTTTTTTCACAAGACTACTTAAATATCAGGAGGTGTTAAAATATTCTTGGTGTTGACCCTACCCAGGCAAGTTCATTATAGAATTAGGAACAGAAAAGGTAGGAATTAAAGACTCTGCTCTTATATATCCTGAGCAGCCTGACCACTAAATCACAGCATGGGCATGAACAATACCATCTAAAATTTTCATTATAACAAAAACGTATCATGGTACTACCATGTGTAATACTGTTAAATCAAATATTATGATAGGCTAATAGGTAGATAGCAGGGGCCAGGGAGGTCAGACTATTGTGTAACTTCTGGTTTTGGTACATTCTTGCTAATTGTAAGGGGTCTGGCAAAGTTCAAAAATAGCTTTTAAGTAGAAGCTCAGCTGGCAAGAAGAGATGAGGGGCAATACAAGCTTGTGAAGACAGGAGTATAGACTGAACACCAGAGCCATTGAGATGCACTGCTGCCTTACCAAGTATGCTGCCCATCACTATTACAGAGCCATGTTCCTCTTCCCTTGCTGTCTTTCCAGCTCATGAATCTTTCATTCCTTCGTGCACAGTGAGATGAGCTTTAACAAGAGCATTGAGGGGGTGAGAGGACGACAAGCTCTTTTATAAAAAACGCTCATCATATCATTGTGACTGTTTAATTAAAATGTTCATGACATTTATGATTAACCCAATTGATGTAGGTTAGATGTCCTCTCAACCTGACCTCAGAATCAGGACTGTCAGAGGGCTGAAGGGCATCATTGACCAGCCTGCCCCTTCTCCTTCCATACATTTATTAAAGGGCAATGGCAAACAGAATCTCATCCAAAGTTTGCCACATAATCAGGTTTTCTGGTAAGGACAGAGAGGCTACATTGTTATAAGAGTTGGTGTATGTAACTGAGAAAAACTTTTCCTGACTTACAGTTCCTAATGCATGCCTTTCCTCTTTTATAATACACTTAATTTCTGTCCAAGTAAGCGGCACAGCATTTAAGTTCGGAAATAAAGGTGATGTGACCCACACAGAGTAACACAGCTGTAATTGATCTTATCAGGGTCCTGTTAAGTTTAATATGCTTTCTCCAGTACTTGACAGAAGCTTGAAAGGTAGCGTAAGTTCACCTGCTTATTCTTAGGAAATATTTCTTCCTCACTCCCACTGATGAGTAGATATACTGAAATATTACTCTTTAACTTCATAAAGATTTTGGTGTGAGGATGTCTATCATTTCACTTTTTTTTTTTCAGCAATTGAAATGACCTTTTTTTACTGCACCATTTCCCAATGCCATTTTTTTTCCCACACAGATCACTGAAGCAGCTCATTAACTCTGAAAGTGAGTTTTGCATCTCTGGTGTAAGACTTTTCCTCTTACATTGGTCCTTAACATCTCTGAAGCATGGCCGTGCAGTGAAGACACTACAAACTATTTACTTTTCAGTTAAATTTAGGATGATTTTCCCACAAGCTGTTGCTATGTTCAATATTTCATCTATCAGTCTATTGATGGAAATGACAATGTATCAAAACACTATGATTTAGCAAAGAAATAAAAGCTTTCTCTGTCTGTATTAAATTTTATCCTTCAGTTCCTCCCTTTACCCTCTCCCTGAAATTCCATTAAAAATCACAAATGCTAAAGCAAACAGTTTAATTAAACGGCTATCAGCTGAACACTAATTTTCAAGAAATCATTGGTTTATTCTTTGTACAGCAATTGCCTAATCCCCTACTGACTCTTTTATATGAACTAGCAATTGACGCTGCCACTGCTGTTCAGAGGCTTGCTAATGTTTTCTTTTGATCATGCATTTTAGACTTTGTTTTCTGGTTGCATGGCTAGTGTACACTTTCCATATTTTTGGTGCCAAAAAAATAAAAAAAAACCCATTAATTACTTCTATTCAAGATCTCAGTGTTATTTTATAGTACTTTACAAATCTATCTCAATACAATTTAACCCAGATAAATCTAGTTGCATAAAATGAGGAATCAGGTCCATAAGAATCAGCTGCTGCAGAACAGGCAGCAAAAAAATATACTAGGTAGAAGTTATAAATTCTGATGAAAATAATATACTCTAAATCAAATTTAAATTCAGAACGTCAGAATAGCACAGAACAGAGTGAGGAGTGAGGTGAGAGTGAGGGAAAGAGAGGGGGAGGGAGGATGGGGGAGGAAGGTTTGTTGCTGGCTTGAGTTAAAAAGGAGCATAGGGTTACTCCAGGGTGCCTTTGCTAATAATGACAAGATCGTTTGCCTCTCACATCTGTAGCAAAAAATCAGAGGAGAAGATGGAAAAGAGGTCCTGGGATGTACCAGCTGTTGATGTTGCTCCTGCCTGCTGAGCCCAGAGCCTTGTGCCTCTACCGGAAGGCATCACAATCTGTTGACATCTCCAGCTCTTTGCTACTTCGGGACACTCAGCTGAATCTAAGACGACGATCATCTGGCTGAGTGAACAAATATCAGTGCCTACAGTGAAAAAGCGGGACTATCACACAAAGCAGATGGCTGGAGGCCTGCTCATTCCTGTTTCTGGAGCTGTTTACATTCTTAAGTGACTAATTTTGACATGTTATACTACCAACGAAGTTTTTTGGTGTGACCCAATACATTGCATATAGTGTAGTCTGGGCCCACTCTAATTTGACTTCTGCAGCCTAGTGCTATTTCTGATCTACAGATAATTAAAATTGCCTAGGCTTGACTAATCACTAGGTCAGTGAGCAATCAAAGCTGAATTTCAAAACATCAGTTTTTTCCTGTATATGTTACTCAAAAAATACAATTTTCCATTTTCTTGGCTAAAATACCTTGAAAACGTGTAACATCAGTCTTTAATATTTGTCCTTGTGGGACAGAGATTGGAGCCATGGCATAGAAGATGCACAGGCCTCCAAGACTTTAACCGACATAACCATCCAGAAATCTGAAGTTTTATCCAGCCTTTCCTATATCAAAACCTGCAGACCTGGAAACTACAAGAGAACATTCTCTGATGGAAATGATAGTATTTCAGAAGCAATGATCAAAACATTTTGGTTAGGTTACCATCTAACTCTTGCTCCCAGATCTAGAGCCTGCTGGGATTACATGGACTACGGTACAAAGTCTCAAACCAAAACACAGAGTCAAGACTAAACATTCCAAGACAACTTTAAAGTAGAGTTTAATTGAATATCATGGAGAAGTTTGAATGAAAACTTGTTTCATCCTAGTCCATAGATTTTAGTTTATTTCTCAGAAGACTATGAAGGATACTAAACATGAGAATCTTGGGTATTCTACATTTAGTCAATGTAGAAAAAACCTTAGAAAAAAACCCACCTGGCCTAGTCTGTAAATATCTGTTTTGCTTGTCTCTTAAACAGTTTTGCCGTGATGGTTCCATGGACACTGAGGATCAGTAAATGATATCCAGCTAAGCAGCCAAAACTAAAAATAAAACACATACACAGTTTAAGGTTATTCAGGAGCTGTTAAGGGCAAGCAATCTAATAACAGTAATGATTGAATGACATACTTTGTTACTAAATAGCCCACCTAGTCTGGAAGCATTTTGCAAAGTGCTTGAATTAATATGAACAAAGAGAAAACAGCAGCTGTTTTCCAGAGTCTGGACATGGACTTACCTTTTCCACCACTGGCTACAATGGCCAATTCCTCAATGTTCCTCAGCTTCATGGTTGCTGAGGCTTTTCCATTTTAATCAGGGCCACACCAGTTCAGCCATGTCCCAGTGGCTAAAGGCTGTCACTGCTTGTCACTGTCAAGGGGGGATGTTAAAGTTTTTATTTGCCCTGTGCTATTCACTATCATTTCTGATTTGGATTATCTAAATGGTCTCTTATTATAGCCCCTCCACCTAAAGGGAGGAGGGTCTATATTTGTCCTGTCTTTAGGAAAAATGCATAGTGAATGGAAGTGAGGTTACAAATGGTGACCTGTGAACAGTCTCAATATCAGTACCAAATGTTGGGCTCCTAAAATAGCACAAACCAAAACACAGCAACTGATCATTCATATTTTTTCTGCATGGAGAATACTGTTGACTTTTGCCATAATGAATATAAGCAATGTCTCAGCCCAGCATAACGTTGCTCAGCAGCCTAGAAAAGAGTCCCCAACAATTTTGTAACTGTCCATCTACACATTCGTTATGCACTCAAAACCTCTATGACCTCTACCAGCTGTGTCAGGTATCATGAACACCTCCCCACAAGGCACTTTTCTTATGTAACCTTTCTATATTGCCTATTGTTGAAAAAAACAAAAAGTGCTGATATTTAGCATACAGATACTATTTAAGATTATGATTACAGATGAACCCAACATTAGCCTTTTACTGACTTGTCATCTAATCATCCTATTGGAACAAGGTCTAGCTGGAATGGCTATGAAGAATTGGATTTTTTAGATGGAAGGGAGCAAAGCTAGTACATACAGAATGGATTACTCACCCAAAAGTCTTAATGCAATCAGCAATAAAATTTATAATGCTCACAGAGACATTTGTCTCGTGTTATGAAATGTAGCAAAGACAGAAAATATTTATCTGTCCATGTTTGCGTGAAGCTTTCAATTTTATTTGGTTTGCTTTGATCTTCTCTTATTTCCCTTTCTCTTTGTCAGCTAAAACCAAATACTTTCATTGTGTAGTGCTCACCAGTACATAATTATCAAAACTATGTATGGATATTTTAGGATCTCCTCACTTAAACCAATGGATATTTTGATTCTTCACATCCTTCCTTTGATCACAAGAGGACAACTATGCAGAAATTGTTTTTTCTCATTTTAGACTCCCAAAGAACAGAGCAAGAGGGGGAAAAAAAAATAAGAATACAAACAAAAAAACCCCCAACCCTCCCAGATACCATTTGTATTTTTTTCTTTTTGCGACTCAGTGGAAGGCAGTGGCTGCCTTCTATTCTGCCACCTCTCAGACATTTCTTAGTTTCTGACTTCCAAGCAATAGTTTTTCACAGTAGCTGTTGATCCATGCACTTGATGCATCTTTCCTTCACCATTTTAATTTGCCTTGTCCTGGTACACTGCACCCATCTTCAGAACTTGACTGTAACACTCACAAAGCTTTACTTATCCATAAGCTGAAGATGGTCTTGAATTTCCATTGTTTTATGTAAGGAGTTCCAGTACTCTAGTAAGAAACTTATTAATGTGAGGACATTTTGCAGAGACTTTGTGATCATTTATCACAGCTGTAAAAGGCTCCAACAGACCACAGGGGAGCAGGACTTTTTGCATCAGAAATTCAAAACACCAGATCTCCTGTCACTATTTGTATACTAACAGAGCACAAACAGTGAAGTAAAGAAGGGATTAAAATTAACAGTGACTGATACCACCTGAGGACAATGTTAGTGCCACATCTCTTCACAAGCAGCAGCCGTATAAATGGGTCAATGTACTCCTAAAGAAGAAACTGAAAATTCTCTTGCATTTTCCAGAAACAGTGCCTAATGCTGAAAGAGGTTTTAGCCCAAGTTAGTTAGATGGGATAAAATTCCCAGACCTGATATGATAGTTAGTAACTTTCTGATGAGCTTCCAGCCATATATGAAGAATGAAGTTCCTCACCCCTACCCCCTTCCCCCCCATAGGTTTATCACAATCTATTAATTCATATGAAAACTTCAAAGTGCCTTGTCTTCGGTAGGATTTTTCCTCTAATTGTCCATCTCAAGTTAATAATAACCTTATTTCATTTTTCACTGTGAAGAAAAGGGCAAAGTTAGGGAAGAACTCCTAGAGTCTGTGAAGTGAGAACAGTGGCAGGAGTGAGGTTTGCTGGGCTCCCACAATCCTTTGTGAGCTTAACAGCTTTTAGAGGACTTTTCAGCCTTAGCATTTCTCTAACTTCCTCTGGGGACAGAGCTGGCCATAAACTGTTCCCAAAGAGGAGAATTAGAGGCATTTGTTCTTTAAATATGCTTCATAATTGTGTTTGATGTTGTCCAATGCTTGATACCATGTAGATATTAATTAAGTACAAAACCCTATATTTCCTCTACTTTATTCAGGCCAAAAAAATCAACCCTAGTAGGTTTCACAATCAAAACTATAATCTTTCTCAAGCATGCAAATTAACAATTAGAACATCTCAACAATGGAATTCTGCTAATCCCTCCACAGGAGAAAATTGGTTATCTGCCTACAGCACCAATTAACCAAACAAAAGCTGTTTAAAGCAGAAAAATAGACAGAAAATTTACTGGGATTGAATTGTTTTACACACCAAATAGACAGACTCTCCCACTGTGGAGCTGGATTTAGTTTATTTTTGTCTGAGCAAGCTGCTGCAAAAGGTGTTGGGTTGAGACCAGCAGGAAATTAAGTCCACTGTTTTAGGGGGTAGAGCATGGTCATTGCAAACTAGATTCCCGTGTCCCACTCTGCCTGTGAACTTCAGCAAGAGATGATAATAAAATTGCAGTCCTCTGCAGTGTTTCTTGTGCTTTCCTTTTCAATGCCTTTCACCATCTAGTGCTAGAGACAAATTAATGAACCTGGATTACTGGCCTCATTCAGCTTTCCATTTCCTTAGTCCAAATGTTTTTGTTTACTATCTAATTGGATCTTATGCCATGGTTCTGGAAATCTCTGTATAATAGCATCAGCTACTTCTGACATCCAATAACAAACACACTTATGCAAAGTTCAAAAAATAACCAACATAGATCACTATGTCATATTTGGCTAACACAACCATTGTAAAAAGAAAAAAAGAGTGTATTATCTCTGGGTGTGGCCAATCTGGGTACTAACATGTTTTAAATTGTGACCTACCTGAGGGGAACACCCAAATCATTGAAGCAGGTGGTGCTGGGAAGAGGCGTGTGAAAAAAACTCTGCACCTACAGAAACACTGTACAACTTGGCTGTCTTCCAGTTTCATAAAATAAGGGAAACATCATTCATGCAGGTGCAATATAACTCATTCTGGCTGTGTGTGAAAATAAAACTTTCGTCCAGAAAGCATTACTTGCTTTAACATGATTTTGCTTGGGGTTGGAGTGTAGCTGAGGGAGAAGATATTAGCATTCTGGAGCAAGCCTACAAGAACAAAAAAAGCTGAAACATTTCTTAAAAAGAAAAGATTGAAGTAATTAAATGTACCTTTGAAAAGCCTTTTTAATTGAATACAATAGAAGTTAAAAAAAGAAAGGGTAAACTGACAGCTCTGGAAATTGAAACCCTCTGTTTGTGGAATGAATATAAAGCAAAGAATTGCTATGCATCTTCTTCTTCCTCCTTCTTGTTGTCCCCTCAATATGCCTCCAAGTGTCCTAGATGAGCTGTCTTTAGCCATCATCAAAATAAAATAGTAATGCTCTTCTTTGGATTAGGCGTTTTGACT
This sequence comes from Falco biarmicus, assembly GCF_023638135.1. NCBI lineage: Eukaryota > Metazoa > Chordata > Aves > Falconiformes > Falconidae > Falco > Falco biarmicus. The sequence continues at coordinate 74,394,748 of NC_079290.1, forward strand.
CTTTTTTTTTTTTTTTTTTTTTTTTTTTTTTTTAGCGGATATTGTTATAGCAGTACCTATGGCAATTATGTGGAATATATGAGTTGGCTTTACTGTGAATTTATAGATACTGCCTCCATAGTATACAACTGCTTTTGCAAAATAATATATTTAATGTTTAATGTAACTACAGAGTCCAGAGTCTTGTAGGTACGCTACATATCTCCTGGGGAATATGATTTAAACTCATATGAACTGAACAGTAACATTGCAAGTTCTGGGTAATACTTATGTTTCTGTAAATTACAGAATTGTTTTGCCTTCATATCCAGATGATCAGTCTTGAAGGTGCCAAAGTTCATCAATCAGTCCTAGTTATAAGAATATCAGGCATCAACTGGAAAGATATGCTTGCTGGAATGGAATGTGTATTTAACAATGTGTTCTAAAAGAACAGGCTATTGTTGATTGGATTGTGAATTGCACAAACTAAGCCGCACTTGAAAGAAAGCCCTTGAAGGCTGAAGCCCAGTTCTGCCTGCCCATATCTCTGAGATGACCCACCCACCAGGCATATTATTGCTTCTCTTGAAATACTGTTAATTTACTTATTCTTCTTTGTGATCTGGAAGTAAAAAAATGTTTTGTCTTCTCCGTTGTAATCCACTTTGTGTGTTTTGGAGTCTTGGGTGCACCATTATGTATGCCTAAAGAAAGTCCAGCTGAAATGCCTACAACTAAACCTTACAGTTAGAATTCCATTAAACAATGAGGTGCATTTAGGAAGCCAGAGGAAGAAAACACATTTAATAACCTAAAGGCTGGGTGCTACTTCATGTTGCTTCAAAGTAGTTCCTATTTTAAATCCTAGTATTGCTTCAGGCCAAAACTGACTTTATTACATTTCAAAATGAAAAAAAAAAAAAAAAAAAAAAAAAAAAGCCCATGCACCTGCTTTTGTAACAGACTTAAAAAAAATTACTGACACTTATAAAAGGAATACATTGTGTGGATCATATATGTCATCAGTTTAACAACAAAAACATGATAATTCATTCTTTCAGCAAAAGAAAGCATGAAGGTTCAACCTATGTTAGTTCACTGAAACAACATTACATTAAAAGTGGCCACAACTCTGCATTATAAAGAGGAACATCTGGGTTATCTTTCTAGTTCTGTGCCTGACCTCCTCTGTCACTTTAGGACAGGTCCCCAAAATGACTCTGTTATTAAAATGCAAACCGTAACCCACAGTGAATGTTAAATATCCTGGACCAGGCCAGAAGGAAATGCATTCAAGTACATAAAGTCACATTAGTGTGGGATTTAGACTCTTAACGACAAGACCTTTAAAACTGTTCCAGACTGTACCCACTTTATTTGCAGGTAATTTCATGACAAAAAGAATTGGAAAGGTGTTTGGCATTATTAGGACTATACTTTGCTATCCCATGAAAGATTGCAAAGCTGGGCCAGAGAAGAAGGAAACCTGCACATGAGGATACTCATTTAGTTTACAGAAAACTTATCCTTCAGGACAGAATGGTTTATATGTGCAGAGAAGAAAAGAAGGTTTTCCTTTTCTCTGTTACACAACCTGAGGGCTGGCAGATATAATGAGGGGGGGGTTTATTTGCCAAAATAGTGGGAACAATGGAGGTTTTATATATCACTGAAACTCTAGTAAAAGACACCAAAATATTCTCATTCTGAAATTTCTTTTCCCTTATTTGTGACTCAGACTGTAGTTTCCATATATTTTTTTCAGACTTAAAATATTTTTAAAATATTTAGGTAACCAGGCTCAAACTTTTCTAGGAGGCAGGATGCGATATACATGCACTTGCGCACACAGACACACATGGTATAGTCATAGAGATTGTTACTTTAAGACAACAGTACAGTCTATAGTGCTGGAGTATTCCAACAGTACAGACATGTCTTCTCATGATTCAGTGAAAAACGTTTATATCTGGCTAAGGTGCAAAGATTTAAGTGCAACGATTTATCAGTTAAATGTAAACATTTTTTATATTCCATTAACACTTCTGATTGGAATTCGCATGTGCACAATGTTTAATATACAAGGGGAATAAAAATTTGATTCTGATATTTACTCATTTAAAAGAAGTGTACGTAAGAAGACTTTTGTGAAATGTGATCTGCAAGTATCAAATAAGATAGCTAGATTATATGATGTGTACATGTTTAAAGATACACATCTTTTAAACAGAAATCACATTTCTGTTAATACAGAAACATAAATCACAGACTATTAATCAGAAATCATATTTGTTAGGATACTAATCCTTTCAGTAAAAAGTAGGCATAATGCATCTAAATACATCCAAGATCCTCTTAAAATCTGTGAAATAAATCCACGTATTTCTAGACCATTTTTTGCACCATTTTGCATGGCTTGAACAACCACAGTATCAGGTAGTCATGCTTCATCTTATACACTTGATAAAGCCACTATGAGAAGACAGGAAAAGGGGAAAATAATGGAAGCAAAGCTGTGACCTGCTGTGAGCTGGCACAGGCTCCGGGCTGTTTCTATGCAGAATGGCCACTTCACAGTACTGCACATCCTCCCAAGCTCAAAGATACTAGCAGTGGTTGTGGTCACATAGGAGGTGCAAAGGTTCTGAGGTGAAGGATGCTATTATATTTTTGAATTTAATCTGACAGTTTCCTTTAGCAAGAAAAACTATTGACCATTTCTTTCTACACCCCCCACCCACACCCCCCAATATTTAATGTTACTTTTCCAGCAAGCACACAGTTAAATTGACAGGACTTCATTTGTAATCCACAGAACAATAGATGATCTAAGTAAAACTGTGTGCTATCCTCCAGCTGTTGTATTCACTGAAACACCTGGAAGAGCCACAGGAGAGGAGCAAGAATGACCGCTGCATTTGCTAAAGTAGCAGCTGTATGTTCAGCAGGCAGAATACATTGCCCTACCTTCAGCACCTATCAGTTCCATGCTTTCTGAATGTATTAAACCCTTAACTTAGCCCATCATATAGCTACTGGCATGTTCTCTTTCCCATGGAAGAAAATCCTAGTGGTTCTTCTTTCCCTCAAGGCAAAATACTGTAAACCCACATTTGTAGCTTTTAGTGCTCAGTTTAGTGCTTATCTGACCTCAGGTGTGGACCTAACTGCTTTGCTGGGTTCACACCTTCTCTTGCTTCAGTGCTATGTTTCTGTCAACCTTCAGTTTTATCTGGGGACATGGGAAAAGTAACAGTCATATTCCACCAAGAACTGCTTGAAAAGGACATGTTCTATACCACAACACTAGTAAAGGGGCCTTAATTAGAGGTACATATGTTCATAGCATACAAATTAAGAGCAATAATGTAAAGCTTTTTGTGAGATTTTCATTAAATTGAATAAATATGTGGTACCAACAGCAGTAGGAGATTGGACTTCATGGCCCAGTGCCACTCCCCTATGTCCTATGTACATTAGACAACATCCCTATAATCAACTATTGCTTCTACCATTTCAAAGACTTAACTAAATAGGGAAGTTTTCAATGCACTGAAACCTACTAAATAGATACTTTAGAGAGGCTGAGTATAAAAAGTTTCAAAAGTAAAGATTCATTTTTCCCCTTCAGTAATTTCAATTTTAATAAAGTCTTAAATATACAAAGTCTATGTAAAGCTGAAGTTAATTCCTTGCCTTCTGTGGATCCCTCAGGTCTTACACAATTTTCTCAAAGATTCTGTCTACAAGAATTTTCCAAAAATCTCACAGTTTATTTGTTAAACCTTTTTACAGTGACATGGTCCCACAATTTCAGCTTGAAATTGTTTCATTTAGTGATCTCTGGTTTTGAATTTTTTTTCCTTACTTTTAAAAAGTTATATGTAAATATGAATACTTTTTCATCACTAGTATATAATAATTTTTCTCATCTCTTTTCCTTTTTTCCTGGAAATCACTCACATGATTCTGAATTGTGCTGGATCCTCCAGCTCTAAAGGAACAAACCCATTTCTTGGTTCCCATTCTGTTCCATCTTTTGTTATTTGTGTATGTTTTATGTAAGAATTGTACAGAGGCCCTGAGCATAGGAAAAAATCCAAGTCAGTCATAGCTAAGTAATATTGAGTGAATCATTATGTGTGATCATCTTCTCCATTGACACCCACGGCCATTAGGATTCCCTCTGTTTACGAATGGATATGAGAAGGAAAATGAGTCTGTAGAAATTCAAAAGTAGGTAAATGTCAGCCATGCAGTCTACTCCCAGTGCAATTACCACTCCAGTTTTTGCCCTATACATGCATGTTCAAAAACTACACTCTGTTCAGATAGTCTCATTGAAATCAGTACTTTTCAATATAACGCTGTCAGAATTCAGCCTTCATTTTGTGGATTTATTCTGTCCTGTTGAACAAGTTGCAACTAAACCAACAAAAACACCACAAATACACTAACTACTGGGCTGGACACTTCATTCTTCAAAACTCAAAAGAAAAAATATCAACTTAAGAGGTTGAACCCAAACTGTTCTGAGTCAAGGCAAAATTCTGCAGACTGGAGGAAAACTTTGGGGAGGATACAATTTCCATTTTATCTTTTCAGAACAAATTCTTTCCACTTTTTGCTATAAACTTCATTTATGTTGACATTGATACATATTAAAAAATAAAGGAGGGTGTTCAGTGAAAACCAGAATTAAAGTGATGTTATTCCCAATAGATTTGTGTACTTTGTCCCCTATACCCTCTAGCGTCAGTTTGCCTTCATTTCGTTAGCCACTCCTGCCTGGAAAGGCAACAGCAGTACAGTGGCTAGTTTGCAGTCATACCATGTGCACTTTGATCTTCTCACACATGCAGCCTGATAGGAATCCTGGCTACCAAGCAAAATGTTTAATAGGTGAGATATTCTCCCTTGTCTTCAGCAGTAGCTTTAATTTGTGTCTCCTTCCTCTACCTGAATAACAGTTTTCAGAAAGCTTTTAGATTCTTCAGTGTTTCTGTAACATGTATCCTTTCAGACCTACTTGACATAGGCAAATGAATTACTGTAGTAGGTAGGCAAGAACAGAAATACAGAGGACAAATAACTTGATCTTGGAAATTTTACATATCTTTTTAAATACTTGTGGGTTTTTTTGATTACAAATGTTTTCACACTTTTTCAGCTTTACTGAGAAACCAATATATGTATAAATATATGTTGGAACACTTTCTGGCATCCCATCAGTGGCATTTTTTTGGAATCCACTGCAGCTTCATCCAAAAGGTCAGTAACTGAACAGAAGCTGGGAAGGAACTGATTTTTTTTTCCTGAGAATCGTTACTCTCCAGGTGGTTTTGGGTGTTAATAGACAAAGTTAAAAAACCTGCTGCTTATGTCCTACACCTCTTGTCCAGGCTAAACCTAATCTGTAGCTAAAAGGAAAACTTCCCTCTGATGGATTATCACTCAGTTATCTTCGGCAAGCTGCAAATCAAGTTAAAAATATGTGAAAAGAAAAAGATACTTAAACCCAGTTTGTTAAGAAATCTTTACATTTTGATGTTTCTGTTTCTTTTTTTTTTTTTTTTAATGAGGTAGATATTTTAAGAGCATAAAATAGCATAGAGACACATATTCTTGAGAAATGTTTGTATGTGATAACACTGTTAAGGTTTTATGTGACTTTAGAAGTGTTTCTAGCACTTCCCTGAAAAAAACTTATCGTCCTTTTTATTTACAGAGCAGTCTATAGAAATATCCCCAGCAGAGGGAGTGGCTTATCTGAGTTGAAGCCTGAAAGGTTAGCAAAAGCTAATTTTTACTTTTGTTTTGCATATGAAAAATAGTGTTAAATATAGTAATTTACCTAAATGCTTATTAAAAAAGCATTTTTCTCTTATAGGTATGAAAGAAGAACATGGTGGTGCGTCTGCAAGAAGTGAGAGCAATAAAAAAGCCCAATTACTGTAGTGAGTTCCAGAAAAATCTCATTATTTTCCCTGCTTTGTACTACACTTTTTCATTGCATTTCACTGCCTACAAAAGACACATAAAATGCCTGAGTATCAGAATTTTTAGCTCACTTATCCTGATAGCATGTAGTAATTTAGACCTAGTTTTCAAACAAATACATAAGCAGACAAATTGAAAATCAATGGAAAATTAAACCTTTAGGCCCAACTTTTCTAGGTACAAATCAGTATTGACAGATGAGCTTTAATGGACTTTGATTTACAACAGGTATTTAAGCTAAGAACTTTAAATAAAATACATCAGTTAATTGAAAAAATAAGTCTGAAGGAAAAAGAATTTTTTTTTTAATCCATTGCTTTCAGCAGTACTAAAGCTGATGTCAATAGCAAGGCACAGGAAAACTTAGTTATCTAAAAGACTAAGGTGTAAATATAGTAGTTATTTTTTTTAAGCCAAAGAGCAGCCCCCAGCAGTTTTCATTCCCCAGTTTCATGGTCACTATCCCCCCCCAGTTTTAACAGCATGAGAGGGGCTTACTATTCTTTCTGATGCTAGAAAACCCACATGGTAAATCAACACCTCAGTATTTAATAAAATCACTGTTCTGCATCCCCGTGTGATCATAGAAGTCCATGCTGATTGTTGTAAGTGAATGAGACAGGGTCCACTAGCTGGGGAGTTACCCCACAGGGGAAGCCAGGGATCTTGCCAGTGTAAAATATCTCTTGGCTGATGATTCAGGAGTCTCCTTCTATGCCACATTTACCTCAGGGAAGCAAGAAGCATATAGTTGCTTTAGGAGTGGGGAAAGCACACTGTGCTCAGTTTGCACTGGGTCTCGTTGCAACTAATTTACACTGAGCATCCTAAAGACATTTTACGACAGGGATATAGCTCAGGGCTTGGGTCCCCAGTTTCAAGCATCCCAAAAGCCTATCAATCAGTCAGTAACATGGTTTTCATGGAAACCAGCTGGTTTTCCAAACAAACTCTTTGAGCATCTGGAAAAATAGTTAAGTAAATTCTTACGTAAATCACCCTCATGCCCACTACATCCAATGTCACTCAGTTAATCTACACAATACATTGGATTTACTGCGTATGTGCAGAGTGACATTATATCCCATCTGCTGTTAGGCTGAGCTGTGAGTTTGATTTATATGTGTGGGACTATAAGAGCTCCCTGGTAGTATTGCCTCAAGCAGGGGTCAGCAGAAATGCCACCTTGGACTTCTGGAGGGCAGACTTTGTCTTGTTTAGGAGACTTGTTGACAGAGTCCCTTGGGAAGCAGTCCTGAAGGGCAAAGGAGTCCAGGATTCAAGAATGAAGAATGTCCAGCAAAAGAGCAGCAATAAAGGCTAAAGAGCAGGCTGTCCCCATATGCTGAAAGATGAGGTGGGGAAGACGATTAGGCTGGCTGAACAGAGAGCTTTGGCTGGAACTCAGGGAAAAAAAGAGAGGTTGTGACCTTTGGAAGAAGTGGCAGGCAACCTAGGAGGACTACAAGAATGACATGAGGTTATGGAGGGAGAAAATTAGAAAGGCCAAAGCCCAGTAACTGGGAAGGTCTCAGTTGACTGGAATTTAGCAAATGTAATGCCCAGGACCAGAAGGAGGATCTGGGAAACTACAGGCCTGTCAGTCTGACTTCAGTGTGAGTGAAGGTTATGGAGTAGATCATCTTGTATGCCACCACACAGTACATACAGAACAACCAGGTTACCAGGCCCAGCCAGCATGGGTTTATGAAAGGCAGGTCCTGCTTCACAGACCTGATCTCCTTCTATGACAAAGTGACTTAGTGGATGAGGAAAAGGCTGTGGATGTTGTCTACCTGGACCTTAGTAAAGCCTTTGACAACATCTTCCACAGCATCCTCCTGGAGAAACTGGCTGTTCATGTCTTGGATGGGCATACTCTACACTGGGTAAAAAACTGTCTGGAGGGATGGGCCCAAAGAGTGACCGTGAATGGAGTTACATCCACCAAGGGCTCTGTATTGGGGACAGTTCTATTTACTATCTTTATCAATAACCTGGACAAGGGGATTGAGTACACCCTCAGTAAGTTTGCAGATAATACCAAGTTGGGCAGAAGTGTTGATCTTTTTACGAGTAGGAAGGCTCTACAGAGGGATCTGAATAGGCTGGACTGATGGGCTGAGGCCAGTTGTATGAGGTTCAACAGCAAGAAGTACCAGATCCTGTACTTGGGTCACAACGACCCCACACAATGCTAAAGGCTTGGGGAAGAGTGGCTGGAAAGCTGCTAGCTGGAAAAAGACCTGGGGCTGTTGGTCAACAGCAAGTGGAATATGAGCCAGTGGTTGGTCCAGGTGGCCAAGAAGGCCAATAGCACCCTGGCTTGTATCCAAAACAGTGTGGCCAGCAGGACTAAGGAAGTGATCTTCCCCCTGTACTTAGCACTGGTAAGGCTGCACCTCCAATACTGTGTTCAGGTTTGAGCCCCTCACTACAACAAGGACACAGAGGTGCTGGAGTGTGTCCAAAGAAGGGCAATGAAGCTGTTGAAAGGTCTAGAGAACAAGTTTTACGAGGAGCAGCTGAGGGAACTTGGGTTGTTTAGCTTGGAGAAAAGGAGGCTCATGGGACACGTTACCACCCTCTCCAGCTACCTGAAAGGAGGTTGTAACCAGGTGGTTGTTGGTCTCTTCTCCCAAGTAACAATCGATAGGATAAGAGGAAATGGCCTCAAGTTGTACCAGGGGAAGTTAAATTGGATATTAGGAAAAAATTCTTCACTGAAAGATTTGTCAAGCGCTGAAACAAGCTCCCATGGAATCACCATCCCTGGAGGTATTTAAAAAACACATAGATGCAGCGCTTAGGGACATGGTTTAGTGGTGAACTTGGCAGTGCTAGGTTAATGGTTGGACTTGATGACCTTAAAGGTCTTTTCCAACCTAAATGATTCTATGATTCTATGAAAAAAAACATAAGATCACGTGTTCCATTTAGTCATTAAAGCTTAACTCATCACAAGGTTTCAAACCACAGCCATAGACTCATAAAGCATATAGGCATAGACAATGTTAGTAAATGCAGATAATCTTTACACAGCCATTAACAGAAACTAGTTTGGATGTCAAAACCTGGTCATTTCCTCAGTATGCTGTACTAGAAATACAAGTTTTACCCCAAAGATTTCTCATGGGTCCATCCTTCAGTTTTCTGATTTACATAATTCTGTCCCTCTGTGGAGGAATAATTTTGTGGGTGTGGCTTGACACAGTTTCTTAAAATTATATTTCTAATTTATTTAAAGAAAAAAACCCCCAACATTTCTTCCTAAAGCAGCAGGACTACGTTAATAATACCTTTATCCATGACGGACAAATAACATATATATCTTTAAGAGTTTTCAAAAATACTTTGATCCACTTAACTAATTAAAAATAAACTTACTGTGGAAACCACTGATGTGATAATGTTAGCTGCTTGTTCTTAGTATCCCTGTGGGATTGCCATGGCTACAATAGGACCTTTATATATACATCAGGAAGCATGTAAAACATGCTGTGGTTGGAAAGGAAAACACTGACATGGAAATGCTGAAGATATTAGGAATCAACACCTGGGCTATAGCTGGGGACCATGAGATCAAACAAGAGGAAACTCTCAACAGTAACTTTTGTGTTTCCACAGACCTGGGGCCACTCTTAATGCCTAGCTTTCTGGCAGACAGTAGTGGATGTTTATAGCATTTGTGAAAAGGCTTTCTAGCCCACCACTAATCTTGTGCATGTCTGGACTATAGAGAAACCTGGGCCATGATTGTTTTCCCCTCTTCATCATGCTCCTCTCCCCCTCTTCAGCCGGGCAGGTTACAAGACCCTGTGTGGCCCAAAGAGCATTGTAGGTCAGTACCTCTGGAGAACAATTCTGCCATGCTTATGGGTTTTGCAACAGAAGGAAAAAAAATTAAATCTGTCTGATGCATTAGATACCTTATGTTCTTAACAGGTACTCTGGTGCATATGGCAGGAACATGAGCTTTATATACACTGTAGCATACATAGGAAGATACAAATAATACTTAAAATAAATTTATATGCACTTTTCCAAATTCAAGACAAATTCTACTAAAACCCATCTACAATCTTGATGTATGTGTTTTTCATTCTAAAACCTGAGCTGATTCTTCAGCTCCAGCCCCCTAGAGACATATCTTTTCAGCCCTCTCAAGATCTATGTTTCTTCTTGCAGCTTCATGGAGCTATTCTCATTCCTCCTGACCATAACATAAGGAACACTGAATATCTTTCCTTGATACTTGCCATTTGAGTTACAGAAGAGAGAAAATGGAAGAGCATCAGTCTCTTCATTACACAATTTATGGTGTAATATGGTAAAAAGTTTCTGCAGAAGTGAGAGAGCAGCATTTTTGAGTGGCTATATTTTCAGGAGAGTTTCCATAGTTTCTCAGGTTTTAAAAAAAAAAAAACAAAAAACCAAAAACAATATAAAATTTGCCTATCTTAGCAGTAATTTTGTACTACTATGAGCACTGAAGTTTACAGGTTGCTCTGGGAGCACTGAACAAATACAGCTCTGGGTAGGTGCCACTGATACCACAACCAATTTTTAAGGCAAAGGCTTACTGAAAAAGAAGCATCAGAGATTTTCTTCTCAGGTCACAGTAAATGATAGCAGAAGAGTAGTTTTTTTAATAGAGTCGTGGTAACTTCTGGCAAGAACATGTCTGTGGCCAGTTGGCCATACTCAAGTGTGCCATATCAGTCAGGAAGAGAAGGCTTTTAGGAAATAGGTAGGCGTGTGATCCTTTATCACCCACTCAGATCAACATCCATCACCATCCTATGAATCACCCATTGCTTTCTGCCAATATAGTTGTGTTCTTAAGGGAACATTACAGAAAAGGCAAATGTTTTCAAACAGGCTTTCAAAATCCCCATCAGGCATACATGCTGGGTAACAATATCAGTTCAGTAGTTCTGCATGGGCAATAGGGATGAAAACCCTATGAAAGGCAACCTTAAGAAACAATATTAATGCCATTGAATGATGACAGTGTTGACATTGATGCTCATTATTAATTTTGGTCAGCCAGGGATACAATATTTAGAAGGAGGGCTTGCAAATTTCCCCCTGCTCTAATGTGTATACTAAAATGCAGCTGTTGAAATGCAGCTAGTACTCCCAGCAGCTAGAAGACTTCACAATCTTTTGCTGCAGTTGCTGAGAAAGACCATGGTGGACAGTGAGTGCATCGGTAATTAGCATGATCTAACACATTTGGAAAGTTTCCCAAGGACTCCAGGAGATGCAGATACTCCTCTTCTGAGCTTCTCCTATGGGTCTCCAAATTTGCAAGCACCATTTATTGTTATTCTCCCCAAACTCACTGCTCTTTCCTACCAGCACTACCCATCTATTCAGAAATACTTCCAGAAGCCTGCAGGGCTCTTTTACATCCAAACACAGCAGCATGGGGTCATGTAAACAGCCTGCTAAGCAGTCATTCAGGCAGAAGGCTTATGAAGGATACAGCACTTAAGACCCTTAAAAGGGTCGCTGTTTCTCTGTGTTGTAGATACATAGACAACACCTGCTGTCTTGTTTTTGGTTGGGAGCTCTTGAACCATGTTATTAAGGATTTTGGAATCAGAGGACAGAAAGTTGCCAGCTTGCTGTTCACATGCAGTTTATGGCTTAGGCCTGGAACTACAGCTACCATAGCAATCAAAGCATTTTGAGAACTTCCAAAAAACTACAACAGGTGTTCTTAGTCCTTAAGCAAAACTCAAAACTACACTTTTGGTGGATTTTGTCTCTAGCCCAACAGAATATTTTGAGTCAGTTACCAGACTCCAGCTGAAAAAGGTCATGTAACCAGCAGAGCTGAAATTTCCACCTAAGGTACAAAAATAGCTGTTTTCACCAGCTTTAGACACTGCCATACAAACATGAAACTTTTTTTCATATGTTAAGAACAGATATGTGAAACTTTCTTTCATGGTGAGTTCTTCAAGTTCCATGAAGACTTCCCCAAGCAGAACCACATAAACTCAAATTTCACAGTAAAAAAAAGGGCAGGCTGCATTGTTACCAATTACAATACTTTTATGGTTCCATAGTAGTCACAGATAAAATCAGATTAGGGAAAACAAGTTCACGTCTTTTGAACTGGAAAGTGCATAACAATTACTTACTAAACAATTAAAAATTATTAATTATACCACTGGATGTGGGCCTTGCAGGCCTAAAGAATATGCACTGCTTGCACTTGTATATGCTCATTAATCACAGTCTGTTACTGTAATTTTAATGAATGTTTATCTTATTTTCTTTGTGTAATCCAATTACATTTGTTTTTTTTAACCATCGTCAGGGATCTCTTTCTCTCCGGCATCCTGCCAATCAGCCCCCTTTAGATGTGAACAATTCAATTCATTATCATTAAGTTTCTATTTTTAATCCCACTTCTGGGGGAACCATTGAAAGGAAACCCAGGAACAGAAGTCCTTGCACAGCAGGGGGAATGAAATGTGTTCTGAACACCTGAGCAATTATGTGCAACAGTTCTCCAGAATGGTACTCTAATGTCTTTCTAAACTTGTACCACATTAACAATTAGATCATCTGTCATTTCTGCTTTAGTATTAAAGTAATTGCAAATTGACTTTAGGATTGAGAAAAAAAAATAAAACTGCTGGAGTGAATCTAAGCATTTTGTGTTTGTTTATGTTTTAATTGGCACATTGCACCTGTCCAAATGAGTTCTGTAATGCAGATGCCATTACTACAGTCCCAGTTGATTACAACAGCCCTTCATAGGAAAGACAGGAAAAATCAACCCACCAGATTACCAGATTTAGTGAACAAGGTATTTCTAAAACCTGCAGACATTTTCCTGAGACTTACATGTAACTGTACTAAGAGTAGAAGACCAGTAAACAAACAACAGCATGTTACTTTTAGAAAGAAATCTAGGATGATGAGGACTTAATTATAAAGGCAAGTATTTAAAAGCATAAATAAAAATACAAAATGAATTTATTTTAATAAATCAGAGACAAGAAGACTGCCACAATTACCCAGAACTGTCAGAGTAAACATGAGGCAATTGAGAAACATGAGTATGACCAAGGATTCTTTGTTAACAAAGGAAGAAAAGACAAGCAGCACTACCAACTTCGTAGGCTCAGGTCCCAGAATCAGAACAGCCACACTAATGTGGTGCTAGACCTAGACCAGATCCACTGTCCTGCCTTGCTGATACAACTACACTAGTTCTGGTGCTGTCACTCGACAGTGGCTTAGGGATCTCAGCACTGAGCAGCATGGCTTAGGTGCCAGAGTGCTTGTTCATACAGCCAAGACGGGAGTAAGTGAGTGTCTATCACCCAGTGACACAGCAAAGACCTGACAAAGAGAACAAGGAAGGCTACAACTGGCTGAAAAGCCAGAATTACTTTTTTCCCAGGCTGACACATGCTTTCCTTCAGAGCATTCCCTTTTCAAATTTTCAGGTTGTTTTCTGCTTGAAATAAAGTCAAATATATTAAAAGTTTTATGAGACAAAAAAAACGGAATACCAGAAATTCTCTATGTGTTGAATTGGAACTCTTATTTTAATCTTGGCTTTAGGTTTAGACATTTTTCTGGCTGGCACTGGCCAGCCTTCTAACTGCTGGCATGCTATATGGTAAGACTCAAATTGCTGCAATGCTGCACCTGACAAAAAGAGAAATACATTTTTTTTATTGCTCTGTCTTTTATTCAACATATTCTGATACAGCAAAGGGGATAGGTTTAAAAATAACGTGTTCTTATTGCATGAAAAAGACAGTGAGCACTTACCCATCTGAACTGGAAGGCTGTGGAAGCCTTACCCATCTCAGTTTGATTGAGTTCTGCTGATGACTCAGAAACAACAAATCTGTTGCTAGAGTGATATGTCCAGATAGCAGATAACCAAGCAGGCAGCAAGTGAGACAGTCTGTCTTCGAAAAGCTTATTGGAGACACACACAACTCTGGTAACAAGATCTTGGCAGCTCGGTGTTCAGTCTCAGGAACTGGTTCTGGTGAATTCAGCTTCTTGATGGTCAGCACGTTCATAAGTCTGTAGAGTTATAAAAACAAGTTCCTTGGTTTTGTCATCTGTTGTATTTTTTCCAGTCCTTTATTCAAGTTTGGTAATGCATCCACTTGGCTAGGCAGTCGTTTTTCTTGCTTCACTTGCAATACGCCCTTCTTTGTCTTTCTAAATATACTTCATTCAATTTTCCTTTATCCTGTTCCAGGAAGTTTCATATCAAACAATGGTACAACTCGTTACTTTTTTACTTCAGTCAGAGGTAGTTTATGCCAATGGTTTTTCATGCCAGCTGTAGGTTATTTGGTCCACAGCTGAGGGGATGAGAAAAAGGCAGATGGGTCCCTTGACGTTCTCCAAAGTACTGTTGATGATTTATAATCTGACAATGTTTCTTTGTAATACCAAGCCATCAAATGATGTCTTTCTACCTACTGTGTGGTAATTAAGACTCTTCAGTGCTTCATGGGAGAGACTACAGAGCTTAACTAAAAGATGCCAGGGAAAAAGGCAGCATTCCTTCTGCATCTGCCAGTATTGTCTCTTGATTTCTCAACACTTGGTGTTTTGTTGCCTACCTGAGGAGTCAAGGGTAAGCTGCCCGTACGTATGGGTAGCAGGTTAGCAATGGTGCCTTTTACAAGAACTTTGGAAAGTGACAAAGACAGTCTGGAGTATCTGCTGAAAGATCAGAAGCCATGGTTGCAGCATGAGACTGGGAGATAGGACACCGGGGTTTTCCCATGTCCAGCTGGAAAGAAGAGGAAGAAATTCCTAACTTGATGGGTTGGTCTACAGGCCATGGACTCATGTTTCTTGATCCATCTGACCAACTTTCACCTTTGATGAAGTATAACGGTGTCAATGCTTACCAGCTGGTTATCTGTACAAGTTAACTCCATTGCTGTCTTGTCACAGAGTCAAGGTCCCTTCACCTCTCATGCCACTGGCTCTACCTGCAAAAAGCACTTAGAAATATGTGCGAGCCATGGGCAATTTCTGTGGTAAATGTGCTCTGCCTGACCTTTCCACCTCTTCCTTCTTCTTGGGTTGGGGTGCGGGTGAGGAAGGACACTTCATTTTTTTTCCTAAAAACAAGCAAAGAATATGATGTAGTTAGCAGTTTCTCATTGCCAACAAATAACTCATTTATTTAAGGACCTATTTTTCAAAACAATGCATGGGCTGTGACTGTTTTTTAATCCAGGCTTGCCATCCTTTTCCATTGCAGAGTACAAACTCTTGTATTTCACTGAGTATAAAAGTAATTCAGTGGGAGATTCCTCATCAGTATGGGCTGTGCCTGACAGGCAAGTCAAAGGTCAGTGAGCAGAGAGAAAAAAAAATAATTAATTGGTGCTCCTATTTGGTTAAGAAACAAGCCTTTGTGAAATATACTTGTTCCAGCAACAAAGCCAGGTAGCATTTTTGCAGACTATAACTTCTACTGATTATGGGAAAGATTTTAGGGAATAGGATCTTTTAGGATTCACACAAACGGTTCCCCAAACACATCACACCCACCAATCCAAAGACTTCCATATTTAAACTAGAGCAGGCCAGATGAGAAATAAATTATAAACAGGCTACTCAGGGAATTGTTCTGTGAGCATGACACTTCCATAACAATAAACAAGCCAAAGCAGAGCAGACTTGATTGTTTTCTGCCCAGATGCAGTTATGTGAATCTGGAAAAAAAAAATAAATTGTCCCAACCACAGTGTGACAAATGGTAAGTAACAATGTAAGAAGACTGTTTTTATCACAGTTTTTCTGATGAAGAAACAAAAGGGGTAAAAAAGGAATCAAGATGTGGTTTTTTGCACAGTTTTTCTCAACTTCCTGGTCTACCTGGTGGCAACCTCTTTCTCCTCTCAGATCTGTGGCTTCTAAAAGATGACTTTTGAGTTTCTTTTTAACTTTTGAAGATAAGTTTATCTTTGTCTTTCTCTGTGAGAGTAAAAGTCTCTCCACTCAGAAACCTATCTTGTCCATTTCCTTCAAGTATATCTTCCAAAGACATGTATAACTTAAAAAAAGAAATCACCTCTCCCCTACAAACCTGAAGCTTACTGCTACAAGGTGTTTTACATTTCAAAAGACTATGTGAGTTAAAATGCAATTAGACAACTTCATGGGAAAAGAGGTTCATCAAGCGCTATTAAATGCAGAAGCTCAGCTTTCCTCTGGAAGTTGGAAGTAGAAGTGGACGACTGTTACTGCACACATTGTCCTCTTTTACTCTCTTCTTAAGCGCTGCTCCCAGATAGTATCAGATGGCAGCTAGTGGTGCTAATAGACAACTGAGATGATCCAAATGAACTTCTGTAATACTACAGTCTCCAAAAAAACCCAGTTGTGGTAAATACTGACTTGATGTCAGTAGATTTAGTGCATTTTTTCCTGTTAGTGAAAGATTCTGAAACATAATGCCTTTTTTCTCTCAATTCTTAGAAACATATTCAGTATGGTCTTTCTGTTTCTGATATTACGAGGCAAGTTGGTTTAACTCCCACTGGAAACAGGATTTTTTCTGAGTGACTCCTGCTTTCGTTCCAGTGAAGGGCCCATGAAAAAAATAAAATAATAATAAAAAAAAGGAATATAATCTGGCATGTCTTCAAAATTAACATCCTTGTGACTTCACTAAAAGACAGAGTTACTGTAGCCTGAGTGACCAAACTGCATGTTTATATTCTTGAAGATTTTTGTTAATTCTCTTTAAGTTTACCCTTAAATATTTTAAGCCTAGGGAATTCACAATGGGTTTTGTAAATTGTTAAAAAAATCTTGATTACTGTATTATTTCACTTCAAGCTGTGTTTTCAAAAATCATGCTATCTCAAGGTATTTGTGAGGGGAGGAACGTAAAAAGGGAGTCAAGTTGTGGAAATAAAAAGTTTGACATTCATGAACTATGCAAAGACTTGTATCTTAGATTATGTGTTCTTTAGCTTTTCCAGACTCCTTAATATATATGATTTTCTGTGGTGTTTTATAGAAACAGCCGATCATGCAGTATTTGAAGACAGCAGCTAACCCAATACTGATGGCCAGATGTGGTGTAATCTTGGCTGGGTTTAATGGGATTTTAGAACAGCTCTTGACCTCAATGAGATCAGGTCAGGGAAGGCCAGGTGAAAACAAAAGAGAAGCCCTGCATAAAGAGAGTTGAAACGGTCTATTTGTGAAGGTAATTGCATGAAACCAGGGTTAGGAAGTAGCTAAGCGAAGTAAGGCATGACTTAATATAGAACATGTGTGTATGAGGAGAGGTACAAGTAGGGGTACAAAAATGCATTAAGATTGCTTGAAAGGATCAGCAAAGTAGTGGATAAAGGAGACCCCCCTAAGGCAGCATTTAAGAACCTTCACAAAGTCTTTGGGAAAGGTCTTCTTGCTAAAGACAGTGTTGCAGCAAGTAGCACCACTGACAAGAAGAGGGGGAATAAACAGTAAGTTTCATGGTGGGAAAAGAGTGAAATCAAGATACCTTAGTGTCCTGTCTGAAGACCAGCACTGCTCATTTGTATTCTAATGATCTGGAAAAGGAGAGAAGCATGATACCACAAAGTTATTTCAGGTTTATCCTTACAATGATCTCTGAACTTGAATATTTGGAACAAGTTAATCTGGTAAAGTGATCAGGAACAATGAACTAGAAAATTAAAATCAGCCTTAATGAGTACAATGTAATATACATTACAGAAAAAGGTAACTACTCTTATGATAATGCTTTCTTAATTAATTATATCAGGACAAGAAAAGATGTATTTTAGTTTGAGTAGCTCAAGAAGATCTTAGCTCAGAGTTCAGTAATGGCTGTTACTCAACACAATGCACACATGTAAATGGAATTGGAAAATACCAAAAACTTACAGTGTTTTACTATACTCTGAAGAGATAGCCTTTACCAATAGCTGTATGCTCAACCTTGCTATGCATGAAAGTAAAGATGTAGCAGAATTAGAGGGTTAAATAGCTTCATACTGTTTCTTCAGATGTAGTATGCTTGAATTGGAAGAAAAAAAAAGGCCATTGTGAACTTCAAAGTCCTAATCCGCAAGACAGGAATAGTAGTATTTAATCTACAGGAAAAGTTAAATGAAAAAGAAATACATTGCAAATGAAAACAGCCACAGAATTAAAACTTCAGTAAAGGTGAAGAATGGACAGAAATCACTGAGCGTCCTGCAAGGGACAGCATGAAATGCCTTTGGCTGATTTATAGGAAGTTAACATCATTTTTTAACCAAAATATCTTTTATTGAAAAGATCAAGCTTTCATTAAAAAAACCACAACTAATCTGCATAAGTATGAAAGGAGTGAATACACTTGAATATTGTAATGGATACAGAGCCATCTACAGCCAGCTATCAGTGTGGGAAATAGCATTTACTACAGACAAGAAACAGCTGAATTAATCTCTAAAGAGATAAAACTTCATAAAATTTAAGCCTACTTAGAGGAATTTAGCACAGAGGAAAATCTTACTAAAACCAAACAAGTAACAGCAGATTTGTGTTTTAAATCAAAGATGTGATGGTGGAAGGATAAAACTGGAGAATTCTGAGAGAACGGAGGATATGATTATGAAAAGCAAAGAAAAATGCTCTCAGATTCTAAGGTGTTCATGTGTCTATAAACTTTTAAATCCTTTCTTCAAATAGTACCACAAATGAGAAACTACTTTGGAGAGCAGATGGGGACAAATGTTTCATGATCTGTCATAGCTTTCTTTAGGGTAGAGAAGGAAATATATGTTATTAAGGCCATTCTTAAAGCAGGAAATGCAAACTGACTTCTTAAATGTAAGGAAGAAACAAAACAGGGCAAATATCCTCAGAAAAGTCACTGAGACACAGTAGCAGAATGTAAAATAAGAAATAAAAAGTCCCAAAAGGAAGAAGATACCAAAGGAAAATAAAACAATGGACCTGGGAAATTTCCCAGGTTCTCTGACAAACAGTACTGTGTCACAGCTTCACCCCATTCACTATTTGGGTAAGCAGCAGCTAAACCATCTCTTTTTCAAAGAGATAGGGTGAATTTCCACATACTATGGAAAACAGTAAATGCAAAGAATATAAAACTAAAGATCACTTCAAGTCCAGGATGAACAAAAATGGAGGTGAGGAAAAAGAAGGAAGGAAATAATTTCAGATTAGCTGGGCATCAAATACTAAAGCACGAGGGTTAGGATGCATGGGAGACTATACAAGAATGACAGTAAAAAAATGCCAAAATGAAACCTGGATTTTAATCACATTTTATACTGTAAAGAAACATCATCATCTTTATTCAATGCACTTAGTATTACAGCTGATAATTATAAACAAGTTATAAAAGTATTATGAGATTCATAGTCTCAGAGGCAGAATTATGCCCTGAAAACTGAAAGAATAATAAAATAATACAAGATGGGACAGTTAGCCAATGCACAGCTTTGCTACAATCATTAAAGGGTTCAAAAACCCCACAAGATGGTTCCATTAGCAAGTTAAAGACAGAACCATCCTGTTACAAAAAACAAACACTGTGTTCTTAAGAAAAAAGCCAAGCACAGCCATATTGGTCAACAGGATATAAACAGGAAAGGAGTAGCTAAGAAATCAACTAACACTACCTGTTTTTTTCTTAAAAGACGTAATGCCAGATGTAGAATACACCATGATTACATTCAAGTCAGAAGTTATTTACCAGGAAAACTAACAGTAGCTACTTTGCTTGTCCCCAGATAAGGTCACCTTACTCCTTTTCTTGATTTCTTAGGATTCTTCATAAATTTTGGGAGGGAGATCAGTAACCTAACTTATGATTCATCTGAATATTTAAGAGCTGCACAAGACAAAACAGATAAAAACATAACAATCTGAATATTGAGCCTAGGTAGGACACTCATTTATCTCTACCATCCATACATAGTCTGATATGTTCTAGTAGCAGGGTTTTGTATTGATTGAAATATTGAGATGCACCTACCTACATCTCTTCTGAAAAGGAGGTCCCAAAAAAGAGGAAAAGGCTTCCAAAGCTTTTGTTAGTGACACTGTTAATAATACTTTTCATAATAATTGTAAGAAATGTTATTTAAGGGAACTTAAAGCAAGCAGGGAAAACAAAATGGAAACAAACATGATTTCTACGATCAGCTGTTTACTTGTCCACTGTGTCTTTCTCCTAAGCAAGCAATTCTGAGGCTTTTTGAGTTACAGCAAGCTTGCCTTTGTCCCCTCTGGGCCCTGCTATGTTATTTTCATCCCCTCAGAAGCCTGCCTGTTTGATCCTTACTCTTTCCTGTGGTCTTTCAATCCTTCTGCAGGAGCTGCACACTCCCAAGTTTATGTTATTTCCACCACACCCTGAGGTCTCCAAACCTTTCTGCCCCAACATGCTCATTTGCTCTTTAAGGGAAGAGGCAGTCTCTCCCTTCCTCTCCAGGTTGCACTTGACCCACTCACTTAAAGGAGCATAACAGAAACGGAAAGAAAATCTGCAGAAATACTTATCATCACAGAATGGTGGTAAAACCTTTCTGTGGTTTTTCAACATCCACAGTCATGATCACCAGTCTAACTGTTTAGTGGTCTGGCTGGCATTCAGAGCCAAGAAATCAAAAATAAACAATATTTATGGAGACTGGGTAGATCGCTGCTGTATTAGCCTTAAGGGTAAAAGGATTGTGCATATATTTTGTAAAATAGATAAAAGAAAATGATGAAAATCAGATAAGAAAATATGAAGATGTACTACCAGGTCAAAAAGGGGAGGTAGACAAGAATAGTTTCTCACCTTTAGGAAAAAAGAAAAAGTAAGCAAGCAAGAAAAGCAAAGCAAAACAGAAAATCTTTCACAAATGTACACTTCTGACTTGTATAGGATTTTCTGTACGAGTGAATGGAGCTTCTCCTTGCAAATCTAAGTTAACCAGAAAAATTAGGCAGGGCTGGCTTCTTTTGTTTCTGCTGCTTGCTCCAGAGAGAGCAGTGAGGCAGGTTTTTCATTAAAACAAACAAAGAAAGAATGGATTAATGCAAATAATATAATAAAGCATGCTTTTAAAGAATGGGTAGGACTGAACATTTGCTGGAGTAGCAGAATAGCTATTATTAAAATATATTTACTCCTCAAACTTTTTTCAAATTTATTTCAGTAGACACTCACATGTATATTAACCACCATCTTAAAAGTTTGTCACACTTTTCTCAGAAACTTCCTCTAGAAAAATAAAAAGTATAGCATCACTGAGCTTATATTGTGCAATCTGTAGTTGGTTGTTTTGGGATTCCCTTCTCAATGGCACACATCCCACAGCTGTTCTGACAAGTGTTGAAAATTTCAGTGTGAAACCTCATCCAAAGATATATACTGAAAGAGGCTGAAAGTTGTATGAGGACATTACTTTCTCAGTTGTGTGTTGAGAAAGAAATAAATGCTGTCTGAAAAAAAATTAATGTTATTATATTTTTAAATATTAAATAATCTATATCATTATGGTTTTTACAAATTTGCTGATCAGACTTCATGCCCATCACAAAAAGAAAACAACTGAATAATATTTTTAATAACACCCAAAAAATCTATGTTGATTGTTTCACTAGAAATGTTCTGTGAGGATTTTCAAATACACCTAGCTGGAACAAGGAAAGGAGTTGTAAGAAGGGAATCCTTCTTTCCACCCTCCACAAAAAAAAAAAAAAAAAAAAAAAAAAAAAAGTTTTATAAAATATTTCACAGGCAGTACCCCAGTGACCTTCACCTTTGCTCTTCAAAACATTCTCTACTGGTGGTGCTAGGGAGAGGGGCTCCAGCTTGGGGTAAGTGCTTGGATTCCCACCTCTCTTAGGTGTTAGTGACTGCAATAGTAGCTGTGATGACGCTTGTTACAATAATCTTTACATACATATGAACCACTGCTTAAGGAAGTTCACTTTGTGCAGAATGATAAACTGGCATCCTCATGATTATCAATGCAGATTATGCATTGCTCCACAGTGTGAGAAAGCATCTCCTAGAAGGGAACACATGCAGAAGTGTTGCATGCAAGAGAGACAGACACTGATAATGAAGAAGCTACTCCACCATAGAAGACTACAGCAAGGAGGCAGAGGAGGGACAGCTGCACAGAAATTTGGATTCTCCAGTGCCTGATACTAAACCTTCCTAAACAGGTGTCTGGCCCTTGCTTGAGTTACGGAGCCTCTTTACAGAATAAAGTGCCTAAGTAATGGATAGAATCTGGCCCATAATTATTTTAATAAACCATGTATATATTATAATGTCTCACACATTATTTTAGACTGCTCCTATTGTACCAGACAAACTGATTTCATTTAATTTCATTTTGTTAATTAATATTGTTTTGAGGAATAAGGGTGGATAGTTAAAATAGTTTCTCCCTCTGCAGGCTTTCCTACCCTCAGTAATAATTAAAATCCAAAAGCCAGGTTTTGAAACTCTTCCAAGACACACTATTTCATTGCCACCCTGAAAATGTCAAGGGTGCACAAGGGTAATTCTTCAAAGAACATCAGAAAAAAATGCAGGCTCAGGACCATGTCAATAAGAATCTAAATTACTTATTCAAATAACCACTATGATTATTTGCAAAACCAAGAGAAAACTAGAACTTTTAAGTATCTATGCCTTTAAAAAAATAGGAAAAAAAACCACGTAAGGCAACAAGAAGGCACAAAATGCAGGCCAAACTGTCATAATTTAGATATTTTTCCTTCAAGCAGTAATAGAAATTAATCAGATGAACAAAAACAGTTCAGCTATATGATTTCCACCTCTACCCTGACTTTGATCATCAATTTAAAATTTGAAAGTATTGAGAAATTATTTTTTCTCATTATTAAGCTAAGTAACATTTGTTTCACTACAGAAAGCTAATATGTAGTGTCTTCCTGATGAATTTGATTCTGCCTGCCATGAAGGCTAATTCCCAATTCAAAACTTGCCTTAAGCGCAATATACACATCCACAAGGTTGGGTCACAAAAAAAGAGATAGAAAAGCCTCTTACAGCCTTGTGCCCAGAGACACGGAGCAGGACTACAATGAAGATTTGTTTTTACATTTCCATCAGCAACAATAACAAAGACAAAAGAACATATATGCTATAACTTGTTGCAGCAGACAACAGTAATGTGATTTTTCAAGTGCTTTTTATTAGTGGTCTAAGTATTTCTTCTCAGATTTCCATTCCCAATATCACTTGTTATTTCAAAAGAACATTGAAAACCTACTTATGTAAGGGAGGGCTCACTTCACTTCTGACTTTGAGAGGTAGATAAGAAAGTTTCTTAAACCATTTCCAGGATGGGGATTAAAGACAGGGCACAGAATTTTTCTAAGGGGAAAGAAAGGAGTAAGACTGATTTCAGTGGTCGCAGACCTCTACAGGGTCAGGAAAGTGGGTCAGAAATTATGTCCCACTTTTACTTCATCATTGGGATCCTTTGTGTTGTTCTGTGCAGGTTTAAAAGTGCAGGTGAAGGCACTTTTGCTAGTGTGAATCCCAAACTGCAAGGAAATGCTTTCCTTGTATTCAACTTTTATCTCACTTTCTACAGTAATAGTTAATGTTTTGCTCTGAATTCCTCAAAATACGTTTGATTGTGACTTTTCTGGTCTTTGCCTGCCAGCCATTCACAGTTGTTTTTGTGAGTCTATCAATATTGTCACTGAAGTCAATACAGGAAAAAAAAATGCAAACCCTAAAAGCTTCTATTGCAATAAAGACATGAAGCTTCTGACATGTAAATTTGTCCTGCAAATCAGTCATTTCTATCTACAAGGCTTTTCGGTTGGTTCTGGTTGGGGTTTTTTGTTGGGTTTTTTTTTTCCATTGCTTTGAGCTACCTCCAATTTCTCATTCTATGTCTAATAATGAAGTAATCAGAAAAGGATGTAATGTTACAGATTAAGTCACCTGAAATGGACAGGCAGCAAAAGCCTCTAAGCATACAATTAAAAAATTTTCTAAACCATTTTTGCCTCCTTATTGCATGTTTTTCAGGTTTCTGATTTCTACTAGATATATATTTAAATAAACTTTGGATTTTTCTGGATTGCTTTACTCTTGCATTTTTTACATCATGAGTGTATCAATGATATAAAGGTGATGTAAAGTGGTTTTAACACACCTACTCTCTGGTTTTGCTGATAATATCTGAGGGGGTTTTCAGTTTGCTTCACCATATGTACGTACCATTAATGTTCTTTTCAGTCCTTTTGCATAGACTGTTCAAGATAGCATTAAATACAATTAAGCCTGACAGTAAGCTACTGTTTGTAAAATCTGGAAAATTTATACTAGAACAATGTGTTACTATTATTTTCATATTTAAATAATTCATGTTTTGGGCATAGTGAATTTACAGCTTTTCCCTGTAAACATAGTGAATTTTAACTTACAGAAACTTATTTATGGCAGCACAAAGCACCTCTGTTATGGGAAGATCTGACTGGGTTTTATTAGTCATTACAGACAGCAGAGTGCCTGCAGTGCAGATAGAGCACTAAATGGCTCACTTTGTGATGCTGAGGAGTTCAGTTTGAGCTGCTAATTTCCAGTATTCTTCTAGGGACTCCTGGACGTGCTGTAAAACTGAAAGCTTAAAATCTAGTTCCATGGATTAGGGGTGGAGGGGAAGGAAAGATAGAAAGAAAGGAAAGAAAATTAACTTTTGATGCTTATTTTCTCCACCTTCAATGTTTTCTTCCCTTTCATTGCAGGGGGGTTTAGATTTTTCCCGACAGTGTCTCCAGAAATTAGTTATAATTTTCACTAAATTTAAAAAAGGCCATTAGTCTGTTTTGCTAATTACTTAGGTGCTTACCTTATTCCAAGTTCTCATGCATTTTAGCTTCTGTACGATATGTCTCTATCAGCATTCAAAAATATTTCTCCTCTGTGACCAAAAGGAGTAACAGCAATGTTCAAAAGTCATTTGATAAAAAATCTATATCCCAAAATAAAACCTTATTGTTATCCTACATTCCTAACTCACCAATACAAATTCTAGCAGCTCCTGGCTGATCAGACAATAAATTCATTGTTGATAACATCTTTGTTAAATATTGAATTGCTTTATGGCTATATTTACACAGAGTTTTGGAAGATTTAACATTTTCTCCACAAGAAAAGTGAAAATATTTAGGTTTTTAAAACTCAAAGATGCATATGCACATATATGTGTGTATGTTTATATACATAATATGCAAGTACAATTACATTTGTACTGCACTGGAGTTAAAAAGAGTGCTTATGGCTCAGAAGAATTTTGACTTATTCACTTTAGATGTGACCTTGGTTTGCAATTATTTTTTTTTGGTTTTATTATTATTATTTTTCCCAGGCTTTACCTAGGTTTGTAATTCTACCAAATACCATTACAAGCAACAGTAATAAGGCAACTGTTCAACAACTGTGCAGCAATACAGACCAAAAGAGGTGAACAATCTCTAGCAAAGCAGTAAGATATTACTTACTGTTGACTGACCTTTCCCTAATTGTGTAGGCTTTACAAATAAATCACAGGGACAAGGGAGGTAAGAAGGCCCCTCTTCTGCATCCTTACAAAATGAGTTTCTTTTTAAAGTGTAACAGCATTATTGATCAAAGCGAAGGGTAACACCATATGTAAAGAAGAAACAGCTGGCAGTCACCTTTCTGTCACTCACTTACATACTTGCCCACAGACCCACACTTATTAAAAACAGGTCAGATCAGATTCCAGGTTCACCCTGCAAAATTAATGACAACCTTGCAATAAAGTAACAGCATGAATTTGAGCCTTGTAATACAACGTGATTACTAGCGTTTTTATTAGCTGGGTTTGAGCAGCAGGCAAGGCCGGCTGGTATTTGACACACAAACAGGGATGTTACCAGGTGCGCCGCTCTAAAGTGTCACATCAAAGTGGCAGCCCTGCTGGCTTGGTTTACACCTGAGCCAATTAGCCTGGGAGATCAGAAGAGTCTGAAAAAGAATACGTCTTCTTATTTTTGTATTGGAGAGAATCACTTGATCCCAAGTAAGATGATACAAGGAGAACAATAGTAGGTAAAATATGGCAAAGGAGGAAGCGGGCACAAGGTGGGGGAATTGGCAAGAGGCTGTGATAAGAGGACTACCATCAAATAAACAGCAAAGTGGAAAGCAAAAGTGCCATATGCCTGTCCCTCTCTCAGTGTGTTTGTCAGTCTTTTGTTGGCAACAAAGGGGCTAATTGAAATGAAACAATCTCCAGTCTGTTTGCTGGCACATCAAATATGCTGTAAGATCTTCTGGTTCTTGCACCTCCTGAATTATTGAAGAAACATGGCTTCTAGAGGAAGAAAAAAAAAAAAGGTATGGAGGGATCTCCAAAATACACCACTTTTTCAGGGATGGATTTGGGGGTTTTAAGTGTGTCTTTCACAGATTTCGTTTGCAGTAATGGAATAGCAGGCCTGTGCAAAATATCTAAGGATTTGAACCGCACTAGCTAACTGGGGCATCTCCATTCCAAGTTACGTGCCTGATACCTCAGGATGCCTTTAGCATGACAAATTCCATCTTTTACTGCAGGAAAGCAGGTTTTGAGCTGAGAGTTTTGCCTTCTTTTTGATTTCTTTTACTTATGAAAACATTTAAGAAAACAGAAATTAAAATTATTTGAAGGTTACAAAATCAAAAAAGTATGATTTTTTTGATCGGTTTATTTGGCAGTAACATTCTCATTACATAAACATGAAAAGCAAATGTTGTATATTAAGGCAGACATAAAAAGATTCAGCATTTAAATAAGAACTGACCTGTTTAAAGCTGAAAAACTGATGTAATTAAAACAGGTGTTTGCAAATGCTGTGTTTTAGTATTCATCACGCTATAGTTTAAATTTTCTCCAAATTACTTAGAGATCAGATGAAAAAAACAGGGATTACCAGAACACTTTTGCTTGGAGAAGAATTGGGAAACTGTTAATTAAATGAAAATAAATCTTTGTAGGATATGAATTGCTGGTAAATAACTTACTTTCTGAAGAGACACCTGCCTGAGTGGATCCTCACATTTATTCCCAAAGTGTCTTCTATCCAGCATAGATTTTCGTTATTTAATTGTAGTTGTTACTGAGACCAGTTAAAGTCACCAGAATTCCAGATCAAGCAGTTCTGTAAGGGAGGGCTGGAAAAGAAGTAAAACAATTTCTTACCCCATGGCAAGAGGGGCAGATTAATATCTCCCATGAAGGGGCATCATTTCTAGTGGACATTGTCTTTGTCATGCGGTGGGAGATGATGTCAAAGAGCTGAGACCTAGAGCAGCCAGGCAGCAAGGGGATGTGCTAGCCTCAGAGGCTGACAGTGTTTTTAATAGACACTCTCATCTTGCCCTCAACAAGGATGGACCACTGTGCCCTTAACGGTATATGGGCAAAAAGAAGCGGTCTAGTTGCTGCTGGGCCAGAAGCTGTGGGATCTGACCTTCTCCCTAAGCTGTTTGTGGTTTCCAGAGAAATATTTGCGAACCCTCTCTCCGTTCCTCCCAATCCCAACCCAAACCAACCCAAGTCACCAGAAGAACCTCAAAAGCTCCTCAGGACTCCCTGAGAAGGGTGGTGCCTAAAGCTCATGCCTGAGATTTGGGTTCTCAAGCTCTCCAACCACTGAAAAGCTTTATGGAAGACAGGTGTTTTTGCCATAGCCAGCACATGGTGTGAATGAATTACTGTCATTATGATCATATCTCACAAGTGCCTAATTTTCTGTACCCTGCATTGCTTTGGCTAGGGATATGGGGAGTAGAAAACTCCACAAAGTCAACATCAAGCACCAGGAAAAATCTTGTCAGTAATGCCATGCATCTAAAGTGACACAGGTGTTTCCTTTCACCTTCCTTGTGGTGTGTGGGCTCCTCCACTATAGCTATGTATGTGGAACTTTAGGTACCTCAGAGATTTGGTGACCCAGTGCAATGTAAGTGAGAGGGTTTTATATTGTGCATAGGAGCCATTCCTTTAGGTTTTACACAGCCAACAATCGCTCATCTTAATAGACCTGGAGCCTTCTCAGGAAGGATTCTAGTTCTTTCAGGATTATTTCCTTCCTTTAGGCTCTCAGAATCATGGACATGTTCTCAACTGATGTATTTTGCAAGGCTAAATCTAAGGCACATTCTCTGGACGCCCAAATTACTGTCATTACACAAAGTATACAGTGTAAGAACGATGAGTTCACACTCATTTAATCAACTGCAGCCAACATATCAGTTTAATCAAGAGTTTAATCAAATCCTCTAGTATGTTGAACTGATCACATATAGGTGTGAAATAATTTTGCTTTTTTTTTTTTTAAACTGCTTTCAGTCTATAAAGAGATTTATGCATTTGCAGGTCCTTGCAGAGAAGTCATTAAAAATAATTTATTATGATCTTGGTATGAAGCACTGCAAATACAGTCAAAAGTTACCAGGATAAATATTTCTTTAAAAAAATATAAAGTATATTTATTTTTCAAAATTTAGATTTTAGAAATACTTGGGTGTTTCACTTCTCTCCTGAATAAATTTTATTGTCACACATGAATATGCATGGTTGTCTTCCCTCCAGTAATTTTTCATTCATTGGCCAGAGTCACCCAAATATGTCAGAGGAGTAGATTTGTTGGAGAGAATAACTCCTACAAGCCTTGTCAAAATAGACATTGGTAGACATTTATTATTGTCCCCACTGAAGAAAAGGCTCACGTGGAGAGAATCCACACAGAAGGGAATCCAGTAAAGGCTCCCACTGTGGGAAAACTTCAATCACATTTTCCATCAGAGACTGCACCGCCTTAAATGCCAACTTCATCAATCTTTGGTATGAATCCATAAAAATGAGTGGCCATTCTTTTTATGCACACAGAACTTCTTCCATACTTGTGTTTTTTCTCCAGGCTGTTAGTTACTAAATTTCCCTTTGTTCTTCTAGCTTTTTTTCATTGCATGTAAAAGAGAAGGTTGAGAGGAGATAGGAGCCATGAGGAAAAACAAATTATGAAGCAAAGGAGCATGTCCTCCAAGTATACTTCAGAATCTGAACTGTAAAAATTTCATTGGTAAATGTAGAAGTTTTCAACAATTTTATCAGCTTGTGATTTTCAATTCATCATCCAAAAAATATCCAGGCAATTCCAGAAATATATTTTTTCATTTGTTTCATGATTATCCTGGTTACATTACATTGCCATGGCATGTAGTTCTTTCTGCAAGCAGCCTGCTTCATGCTACTAAACCAGTTTAATTTCTTAGTGCTAAAGACTAGGTTTTTTTCCAGAGTTATTACTGTTATGTTAAAACTGGCTCGTTGCTGATTATTGCATGTGATGTTTTAAATCACTTCAGTCACCTCATTGATAAAGATATATAGCTACGTAATATGTGTGTCAACATTTGCTATAGGATTTTTTTTTTAATTAAAGACAAAACACAGTATATATTGTACTACTGCTCAAGTAGTTTTTCTTCAGTATACTCTAAATGAAGAGAGAGTGTAAATAGCAAGATCAGGTTGGCTGGAGTCAGAACCCTCCCAACAAATCAATTAATGCTCCTCTACTCCCCTTAATGCTTTTAAATTAGATTAACAGAATGCTGACCCTCCTTTAATAAAGCCTAGTTTCACCCTGTGGTATGCATCTAGATACTAATATCAAAGAAACAAGCCTGACAAAGGGAGGATAAAACTTACCAGTAGGCCTTGGTTCCCTGCTATTAGGATAATTACCCAGACTGTAGAGATGTTAAATTATGTTAAATACGCAGACTTCCTTTCTTTTTCTTTTTCTTTTTTTTTTTTTTTTTTTAACTGACTGTATATGGAAAGAACTCACTGGCAGAAACTTTTGTGTATTCTGACTTTCATTTTAAAGAACTCAAAGTTGGAACTAAATAACAAACAGTATGTTTTCAATATGAAGTAGTAGGAAAAAACACTGTATGCTGCCAGTTCTTTATTGTAACTATTGCTAAACCGCCATATTTCAAATGACACCGAAAAACCTCAGAAGTTGGAATAACATAAAGAAGGCCCAACAAACAGCTGAAAATAACTAGCTGCATCATATGTATGTGACTACAACATTTATAGTATGTACAACAAAAATATAATGGATTTAATTTCTGAAAACAATGCGCTGAGATTTGGAAAAAGATAAAAGAAAAGTGCCAAGTCCAGGAACTCAAGAATTGCAGTATTGCTAACACTATTTTATCATTTTCACAACCAAGTAAATAAGATAGTAATTTCTTTGCCTGCTTTGCAATTGCATATTGCAACAGCTTTGCCCTAGAAACATTCTTTCAGCACAAACTAGGACTTGGTTCACTGCACCAATTTGTGGTCATGCCATACTGGAGGCCCTGCCACTATCTTTATGTGGAGTGTTTGTTTGCTCAGTATAAACATTTTCTCTAGTATTGACTCATTTATGATGGTCAGAAGGTTGTGGTGAAAACCCGTCCTCAGCTAACTGCAGAGGGGACTAGGGAGAAGGTAAAAATCCTAGCCATAACTTCTCATATTTTCAAAAATCTGGTAAAAGAGAGAAGGGATAGTTTTTATTGGTAACTTAGAATTAGAGATGGGTGATTATCACCTGTGCAGTCCAGACTCATGTACACAGAAAACTTATTTTTTTTCTCAGTGTTCTTTCTTGGTTAAGATCCAGTTTATATGGACAAATGAGCTTTCCAAGTGAAAAATCAAGAAATGGAAAAAACTTATTGGTGAAAATGTTGTTGTGCATATTCAGCTTAAATTAGGTTAGCGGTTCTCTTACATCATTGAAAAGACAGTTCAAAATGGTGGCTTTGAACAGATGTTTCCAGCCACTCTCACACACCTTTAAAAATAACTGGCTGGTAGGCAGCCTCAAGCTATTTGTCATACTAAAGAGGCTGATGAAAGGGTCCATGAAGCAGTAGAGCTCCCAAGAATTCCTCTAATGGCTTTGAGAGAGTTCCCCTATTAACACTAGTACTGGCTGCCTGCTGAGATAAAGATATAGGACCATTAACCCCATACACTCCCAGTCTGGATTCATCTTACCAAACTTTGAACGTTTAATGACAGGGCCTCAGTTAGGAATCTCATCAACCACATTTCCCTTACAGTCAATAGATAGACATGCTTACCATTTGGAAAATTAATCACATCCTAAGTGGGCTCAAACACTGCTGGAAGAATAGCTGCCTTCTCCCTGAGCCGGAGCAGTGGATCACCCTGGGCTGTGCTCATTAATGATTGCCAAAAGACTGGGCTCTGCTTCCCGCACCCCGGGGCACCCCGGGAGTACATCACGCTGCAGCCTCGCTGGTGCAGCCTACTGTACTCCTTTTCTTTGCTGACTTCAGTCTGAGTTTTCCTCGTTCCTGGAACATCATACTTTCTCCCACACTGGAATTTTCTCTCCGTGACCATAGTATCACCTGTTCTTCACAAAGCTCCCCTTTGCTGCTCTTTTAGTCCAGCTTTGTTTTCCACTTTGGTAGCATTTTCAGCCACACACAGATCCCTTCAGGTCAGCACTGACTGTTCCCCACTGGGTGCTGCTGTCAGCTCCCCAGTGAGTACCTTGCTTGGTCCTTCTACATTGTTCTTTGGAAGCTCCAGGGTATCCTCACTGGCAAGGTTTGAGGATTTCCAGGGAAGTTTAATTGCCAAGTGTGGCATGCTGGGCTGCTGTATTCATTATTTGGCTCCCTTCCTCTCTATGCAGTGGTTAGAGGAATATGTTGCCCATTTCTGAATTCATGACCACGTAATTTAAGACTGTTGCCTTATACTGCCTGTGGCATATCTGTATTGGCACACCCTGACCAAAAGTCTATTAGCTTCTTGTACCATTAATTATAACCCACTAAGTTAATTTGACAGCGATGGTCGATGTTGTTCGTAAAAAGTGTATGATGAGAATTATTCTAGTGGAATATGTCAGATGACATCTCAATAAGTATCCTGCATTTCTTCCTTTATCCTGCATTTCTTCCTTTAAACAATCAGGAAAAGATGGTACGATGAAATGTTAATAGCTGAATACGTTTAAAAAAGTCATACATATACTTGTTTACATCAGGCTCTGAAACCAACCATGGAAGAATTTTTTTTTTTTTTAAAATTGTTTCTAGCAGTTGGAGTAAGCTAGGGAAAAAAATGCTGAAAAAGAAATAAATCATTTATTTCTGGAGTGAAACCAAACACTGTATGAGGTGAAGGCAAAAGGACTAAAGAAAGGAAGCTTACCAGCTCTTTCACTTAGACCCAAGAGTAAAGTAATCTTCACTTGTAGAATGGCATCATGCTAGATCAGTAACTGTTTAGGATTGCTCAGAAGACAAACGGCATATGTTCGGGTATATTATGGGAAAAATAAAGGGTTTCTAATACATGTTCTGATACAATATTTTAGCCCTATTTCAAAAATTCTTGGCAAACCCACTCTACACAAAAGATTTAGCTAAACCACTTCCTTAGCTACAAAGACTAAAAGTGAAGATGAATTTTAACATTTTCCTGATGTCCTTGAATCCTGGTCTTCCCTTTAGGGTTTTCTATGTTACAGAGTGAAATGTGGTTAACACAGTCACTAATGCACTTGCCTTCTTCATTCCTCTCTGGAACATATTTTTCTTCAACAGATGTTTTCAAAATAATTAAATGGTGGTGAGCATGCATTATTGACAATGTCTGATGCCACACTAATGCACTCCACATTAAACATTTGTCACCAGCAGGGCTGTGTGTTCAGGAATGTTGTGCTCTTTATAAATAACTTCTGTAAAGTATTTGGATTGTAAATGTGAAAAAATAGGGAAATTCAAATATCTGCTAAATATTAATAAACCATGAATACAACTTCCATTCTGTAGCTATGGTAACAGAAGTTTGGCTGTTATCATTTGTACATTGCTCTTTAAAGTAGAAGGTAACGCACCTCAAAGATCCTGTCTCAAGCCACTATGAATGAAGGTATTTAGCACCTGATTTGAGAAAAAACAATCACATTTTTTTGAAAAATTATGCAAAGGCTGCTAAAATTTTCTGGTAATGTGAAATGCTAAATATTGATGGGATATCTTTGGCTGTTATTAGTTAAATGGTATTAGATTGTGTCTGCATACCTATACACTGTGAAGAGGTTTTCTTTTTTTCTTTTTTGCTTATAGTTAAAAGAAAAAAAGGGAAGAAAATTTACAATTATCCAGTCTTTGCCCTTACACTATTAGTTTCTCTAAAAATTCAGAAAATATTACTACTGTACTGCAATAAAATTATATTAGGTGTCCAAGCCAAAATAAAGCAAAGATAGACTTTTCCTCTTATTAGGGTTTAATGATATTATTATAATTAAGCTTCTCATTAATTTTTTCTTGCTTTATGTTGAGTTACTGTCCCCTGCAGATTTGAAATGAAATGATCATATAATTACAGCAGTCCATTTTTAAATGAGGATATTTGGAATGTAGGTTTGCACCTAGGGTTTTCTGAAATTATAAATCATGAGTAGAATTATAAGATTGCTCATTTCCGTTGAACTTCATAATTAGAAAGGAGCGCAGAAAGAATGTTATGCTTAAAATTCGTGTATAAAAGTGTCTGATGCCCAAGCAGAAGCATAATGATTGTGAATTTATACTTGTAGATATGTACAGTGACATTAAGCACAACTAGTACTGATGCTTGCTGCATTTAATCTTACAAAAGCTAAATACTCAAAATTATCAAGTCACCCATCCCTATCACATCTCTACATGAAACTCTGAAACTGAAACTATAATATACTTGGGATCTTTTAATTTTTCTTGTGGCCTTTGCATCATTGTGATTCTGCTGAGGTAAATATGTAAGAACACAACAGTTTTTTAAAAGTAAGATTCCAAAGAAAAAAATTAATAATGTTTGTCAATAATTATTGTTATGTAAGCCTAACAGATAACAGATGATGCATTTATCTGTCGGACATATATATTCAAGTACTGTATCCCTGTACCTACATGCTTGGAATTACTCAGAAAGAGAAGAAATCAAAAATTAAGCACTTGGACAAAGAAAATGATCTATATATTCTGCCTCCCATGACAGCAACAGCAAGAAAATAAGGAAATCCAAATAAAAATCTTCCTGACAAACTGCACAAAACAAAAGGCAAATGTAAATTCTCAAGTCTAAACCCAATGTGTTTGCATGACATTCCTGAAGAAAAAAAGTCAGTGTTGGAAGAACGTGTTCAAAGAATCATCAGAGTAACAACTAACAGATTCGATTAATCTTCCCTAATTAAAAGCAGGGTATATTAAGTTCACATAGTCCATATTAAACTTCAATCAGTACCTAATTCATATAGAAACCTATGGCAAAATGATAATTAGTTTCAGCTCATACAGAAAAAGTCTGTGAAGTGACAGGATTACAAGTCACCACTTTCTCTTCCAATCACTTCTGAAAACATTAACAGTGTTCATGCATGAAGAAAATTCAAGGAAGATTCTTTCCCTAAGAGACAGATTAAGTCAGCTCAAGTTCATTGCTAAAATGAAAAGCGGTGAAAACAATGAGGAAGTAGGGAATATGCAGGAACAACACTAAAACAGTCATGGAGGAATTAGGACAAAATACCACTGTGGTCTCTGAAAAGAAATTAAAATAACACTGTTACCGCATGCAAGAAAAGGTAATCCTTTAAACAAAACAGGGTAACTCATCAGGATTTTGAGGAGGAATTGGAAGGAGATATACAACTTAGACACAGAGAAAAACAGTAAAAGCGAAGCAATGAAAAAAACTGTAAAGAAAACCAAAGCAGAATAGGACAATCATTTTAAGAGATGAAAGACAATACTCCCACAATAAAATATACAAAATTTCTTAGGGGAGTTAATCAAAATGTCTAACAGTACTCAATAGCAGCGTAGTTAAAACTGGCATGTGAAGCCTTTGTTACAGTGTGTGCTGTTCTGTACATACCATGTTCAGGAAAATTCAGCACCACTTTCACTCAAAAAAGAAAGCATACAACACATGAATATTGCCAGCAGTAGTGTGATATTAACACACAATTTAGTCCAGGTAGGAAAAAAAGCCACGGCTTTCACTTTGTGGCCATACCTTTTCTCCAGAGAGCAAACATTTTCTTCTTAAACATGAAAAGTCAAAAAGAAACTATGAAATCTTTTTGAGACCTCACATGGCATCTGGAAAGACAGGTGGAAACGAGAAAATTGGCTGTCTTAAGAATTCAGAAGGTCTAAAGATCATAATGAAAACCGCACACTACCATAGGCATGACTTGTTCAGTGAATGTATGTTTGACAGAGATGTCAGCTTGTGAACCGAGACTGGAGACTGTGGAAAATATAGATTAAAGCAATGTTGATTGCTACAGATTCTCTTGTATCTACTGGCCAAGGCCCCATGAAGAGCACCTTCACTGATAGGTGGACATTTCCATCAATATCCAGCTATTGCTAAAATGTTATTTAAAAAAATATTAAAATCTTCCATGTTTCAATAATGCCCTGAATGAGTACTCTGGTACCATAGCTTCATAAGAAACATTGCCAGACACAGCCCACATCAGTCCATGAGATTGTGAACATCTGCTCAGAGTTCCCCAGAAGGTGGCTCTTGAAAATGGTGGTCGTCCCTTACAGTCTTGCTTTTCCACTCCTTTGTAGATTGCAGTGTATCTGTGGAGAAGGAAGGGTTGTGGCAGAAGCACGCATTGTGCTATAAGTATGCTTCACATCTTCTCAGTGAGCAAAAATTAAGAATATTTGTGCTTTTCTTTCATTTCAGTGAGTCATAGGACTCACATAGGACATTTCAGAGAGTCAGAAGTGTATGATGCAACCTGTTACTGTACAACAAACTTAAAGTTTAGCTCATCAGTAACATGTCAAACATTTCAAAATTCATGCCAAAGTTTGGAAAAGCAGAAAAAAAAATAAAAAATGCATAAAGTGTTTTCTAACCATCCCTTTTTCATCAAAAAGTCTCTTCTTCAGACGGAAGACTTCAGGTCAATTTTCTGTGTCAAAGCTATCCTTCTTAGTGGAAGGAAAAGGTTATTTCTGTCATTCAGTTTTAAATGTGACAAAATACACAAAGTCCCAAAAGAGAAAAAGGAGAGTAGAGATCAGGAATATGTATTTTTGTTGACATTCTCAGAATACAGTGTAGACAGCCAGTCAAAGACAGATGCCTTTTACCAAGCAGGTCAGTGGTACAGCTGATGCTCTGTACTCTGGCTTACTTCACTGGGGTGGGTTATTGTTTATTTAGGCTCAGGAAGAACAGATTTAGGTAGCGTCAGTGAGCTGGTGTCCTTTGACACAGAAGGTCTCTAGATTAAGTGACAAGATAAGAATCAGATGGAGAAGCCACTGAAAACATTACATGGAAAGAAAAGGTGTGCAGATGGGAGTCAACATTTTTTCAGGCTAGTTCAGAGAGGATGGTGATGCTTTAACATACTGAGGAAAGGCAGAGTGTCATAATGAAACAGAAAATCATAGATTTTTCCCTTTTACTACAAGTTCTTTGATTTTTACCTTCTTCTGAACATTCTTAAACAGCAATAAAAATAAAAAATAAAATAAAAAAAAAAAAACAAACCAAAAAGAGGTGACAATGTACTGACCATTCCTAACAAGCTGGTTTTCATTAGCACTTTCTGGTCCCACACCCCTGGCTTTATGAAAAACAATCTCAAACAGCAGTAAGGTCACATGTATAATAGGCCTCCTGATTCTTTTTTTTTTTGGTTCGGTTTTATTTTTCTTCTTGACTATTCTAATCTTTGTCTTCTGTTCATGTCTTTACTATGGTTTTATTTACGACTGAGATAGGACTTCTAAGTACCTGTTGTTGTAAACAGGGGATAGAAAGAATAATTTCAAGTGTGTATTAGATGCTTTGCTCTTCAGATAGGTTAAATGAAGATGAATTGATAAAATGATACAAAAAGTTGGTGTTGCAATTCCAGCTGTAAGGCAGATTGGGAAAGAGACAGTACTGAGATGGAGATGGAAAAGTGTTGAATCCTATATAACAGTATATAATCCTTCTGTCCCACTACAGTAAAACAGCAGTGGTTTCCAACAGTTCTTCCTGAGGCTATATACTAATTGTGATTTTACTTGCTGCTTCTCTGGATTGAA
The DNA here is from genome assembly GCF_023638135.1 of Falco biarmicus. NCBI lineage: Eukaryota > Metazoa > Chordata > Aves > Falconiformes > Falconidae > Falco > Falco biarmicus. Next base: position 74,431,964 of record NC_079290.1, read on the forward strand.
AGTAAAGGATGTAAGTATTTGTATATTATATTTTCTCCTTTTCTTAAAAAAAGATAATACTTTAGGCTCTCATTGCAATGTTGCTTTAAAATAGTCATAGCTTGACTTGCAAATGAAGCTTACATCTTTTTTTGAACAAAGAGCAGGAGGTCTTCTTATAAAGGAAAATTATTTTCAGAAGAAAAAAGCTAAAAGACAGGCTGGTCAATAAAAATTCTTTCTGTGTTTGCTCTCAAATTCTTTGCTCTTATATCTTAATCATATCCAACACACCACACAATTATTCTTCTACTGGTTTGTAAAGCAGGATAATAATTAATTTATAAGCATGTCTAATTAGTAGAGACAAGCAAGCATTGCAAAGCCCACATGATGAGGAAGCTCCCCTTTAAAAATTCCAAGTTCTCCAAGTTTGTCAGGAACACATTGCTCCAGCACTAGCTAATTAAAATCACAACCCACTTGATAAAAATAAAACAGTGAGGTAACTAGTTCTCTGATTTTATCCTGAGCTTAAAGCACTCCAGATATTTCTGATGCATTGCAAATTGGAGTATGGAAAAAGTTTGGGTCCTACCCTTGTTCCTGCTGGCTCTCCATTGCCAGCTGCAGCATGTGGCTGGGCTGGGCCCATCCTGAATGCCGAACTGGTTTCCACAGTGAAGGGACTGGAGGCCAGGAGCACATCCTCCTGCTATGTAACCCCTTCACCTCTGTGTGTGTGGGTGCCAGAACTGTGTACATGCCACTGACACCAGCTGCAGGTGGCATTCATTAGCGAGGGGGGTCAAAGCTAGGTGTTAAAGAACTGTTCATCTTGAAGTGAAGACAACTGTGATACTGATGGCTAAAATGCTAATCACCTGTTACATGACTGAAGGAAGACTTTCTCAACAACGTTGAATCATTAGAAGTGGTGCAAGAGAAGGGTAAGATGGTGCTATGGAGGCGAAATAGAATGACTGCCGTGAGTATGAACAACATGGAGAGAAAGCAAGGGGCAGCAACAGCAATGGGGGATCCTAAGATAACAGACAATGGACAATTTTGTGCCACCCCATCCAACTTAAAGAGGCTAAGACTCAAGGTATCCTAAATTCTAAGGGTAGTTAATATGAGGTTTAAAAATGTATATTTATATCACACCATTTTTCAGTTTGCCTTTCTGTATTTGTTTGAAACTCTTTGATGTCTTTATAAGACATGTTCAGGTAGGTTTTTTTTTCCTCCACGAGAACAAATTTTTTAATGTTTGCATTTATATGAATGGATGCTGAGATTCTAACAGTATCATCAGGGCTTAGGAGATAGGACTTTTAGCAAAAACTTGTGAAAATCTTACAAGAATTGACAGCCTTTATACACAAAACACTTTAATTTTTAGCTAACTTGTTGCTATTTCACAATCCTTAGACATTTTTTAATGCTTTAGTGGCTTCTAATGTTCTCAGTCTCACCAGTAGAAAGACAATGTTTATGTTTTTACTCCACCTCTAATCCAAGAAAAATACCATATCTAGGCTTGTTCTTTGCACGCATCCAAATTTTTGGCCTGGTTTGGCAAACTACCAATGCATGTCAGAAGACAGGAGGAGAAAAAGGACGCAGTAAAAGGAAGAAAGGCAGAATTATGAGGATCATAGCAAGAAACAAAGCATGTTGAATGTAAACAAAATGAAAACCAATCCAAAAAACCCCAAAACACTGATTTGTTCTCTCAAGCATGAGAGAACATTTATTTTTGCATTCACATGACAATGTGATTAATGCTTATATTTTCACATACAAGTTTGAAGCTTCATAAATAAAGCGCCAGTTACTGGAGTATCTGTGGGAAATACAAGCATCCTTATAATTACTTACTGCTCATGTTAATTATTTACAATGATGTCACAGTGTTGTCAGCATTATTGAACTTCATCATCACAGAGGTAACAGTCAAACTTCAAATCTTGGACCATGACATCATTCAAGTAATTGGAAGAATGTGTGCAGCAGAAAATGATAGCTATTTGCAACAATTTCTTTACCTGAAAGCTTGATGAAAGGATTACATAAAAAGATCAACAAGTAACAGGAATTTATTACATTTTCCACACAATACTTGGTTGATCTTTCAAAGTCTTAAAACTTGGAAAGGTTTGTAATGGTAATTTTATAAATTTATCTTTTTTTTTTCTTGCTTTTATTTAAAACTTAGTTGTACCTTCATATGATGTCTGGTTTTGAAAAAAGTTAAAGTAAGGCCCTGGCAAAAATTCTCATTCCTCATTAAAAGTTAAATTTTTTTCAAGTTTACTTGGCTTTTTCCTGGTTCCTGTAGGAATAAGAATGCTAGTGCCACTTTAGCATAAAAAGTTTAGACTTTCTTTTCAGAGTAGCACACTCTATCTTTCAAGTTAGCATATGCCTGTAATAAAATAAAGGCCTATTTAAAAAAAAAAAAATAGATGCACATTCATACACTAAATATAATAATACCATCAAAGTTCTTTAGAGACATGCTTATAGTAAAGGAATAAGTCCTCTGGGAAGTGTTTTCTTTTATTTTGATATCCAGCAACTTTAATGACCTGACTATGATTGTGGCTTAGATATTCATGTAAGGGTAGGATGATGAGATTCCCTTTCTCCACAACATTACTGGTCAAGCCAGTTGGCTTCCCACACTGTGGGGCTACCACTCTCACAAAGTAGTTTCAGAGGTTTGACCACTATATGAAACACCATTATAACAAACCCAAATGCACAGTTGTTCCATCTGGGCATTTAGAGCACAGACTTCATCAATTTGCTACATGAAAATATCCAGTTTGGATGGAAAACAGTAAACAGGATGTTCATAAAGATTATATTCTATGGATCAACATACATTAAAGAAAGTAGTCAGTAAAAGGAAAAAAAGTAAAATTACATACCTAAAATACCCAGAAAAATAACAACAAATAAGAGAGTTAGATTTGCACAGTCTTACATCTCTGTAAGTACTTGCAAAATCTCCATCAAAAGGCTGATTCCTGCTGTTGGGATTGTTATTCTCTTGTTAGGGAACTGGTAGACACAGTTTGTTCAGTGGACCATTTTACAACTACACTCCACCTACATGGCTCTTCCTAGTATTTCTTACTATTTCTTCACCTTTGAGACCCTGGAATCAGCCCAAAGCAAATGGGGGCTGCAATGTCTAAATCTGGATGACTGATCTCCCTGTCTGACTGACTGATCTCTGTCCCCTTCTCCTCAGACAAAGGAAACCAAAGAAACAGAGCTCTGCATCAGTCTACACTGCCCTCTTTATGGCTACTTTAAAACACGGTACTGTTTCCTTTATTCTAAATAAGTCAGAAAATGGGATTAGTGCCTTAAAAGTTCCGTGTAAGATAAGTGTCTTGACTGCTGACCCATACTTCAGATATTGTCAGCTTCTCTGTTAATATGTATCTTAATTATTTGCCTTAATCTGAGTTCTTTTTTTTAGGCTAAATTACAGAAATTTTGCTTTTGCTGTATGATAGAAAATAACAGGGGCAAACAAAATAGGAGGCAAGCTCTCAGGATATTCATTATGATTTACCTCTAGAACAAGTAGAGCTTGCTGAGAGTTTTCAAGGCATGATTTTTATTGATACCGCTATCAAGATATTTTTCTTTATAAAACATTGGTTCACAGTGGAAGGGGTATGTGACATCACAGTATCCAGGATGTTTCTTTAATGTACTGCAGCTACATTAGATCTTTCACAGATTTTTTACTTTCTCAGTGTAATAATGTCACCAAGCTGTGAAAAATGGCTTCTTTATTAAGTTCTTCAGAGTTTCATATGCAGTCAGTAAAATGTTCTATTTACATTTGGTTGACAGGTAGGATTTTTGTTGGTCTAAAAGGTGATTCAGCTAAACCAACTGAAAAGACCATGTATGAATATTCTTACTCATTTTAAATCAGACATATTTGGTTTCAAGTAACTTCTTAAACAACCATATCAAAAATAAAAAACACCCTACAACTAAGTTAGGCAGAAGTAAAGCATTGGTACTGTCTTTTTATTAGTCACCCACCTATACATAAAATCACACTGCTGATGGAGTCTTAGAAGACTTCTATTTACAAAATCCTTCAGCATTAGTAAAGAAAGAGGTCAAAGGGATGTCCTCCCTGATTTCAGAGCAGAAAATTGCTATGGTGTAACAAACTAGGTGACCTTTATTGTGACAGATTCATTATTATTTTTTGGAAATCTAATCTTCTGAGATAGTCTTCTCAGGACTTATCCTTTGACCATCATCCTCCCTAGCACAAGCTGGTGCAACTCTATTTAAATCAAGTTAAAGTTTTTTTGTAGTTCCCTGAGAACTAATAATTCTATTAGCACTCATGCTGGTTTACCATACTTCTTACAGTAACCATCTTACAGTGGAAACACTTTCACTGACATTGTTCTTTTTAAAAAAACAAATGTAAACTTTTTTTTTGCTTCTTTTCCTAAAATGTGGATGGTAAACCATTCATGCGAACCTGCAATCTTTACCTAACTGGCTTACTAAGCTAACCACTCTATTTTAAGTCTATGAAAATGTTAAAAGTTATTTTTAAGAAGTCTATCAAAAAAAGAAAGTAGGATCTCATCTTACTATTTTAGTTCCTACTCTAAAAGGCTCTTCTCCCACCACACACACAAAGTTCTTGCTATAAATTACTACTACAGCCTCTACAATGTTAAAACATTAAAACAAAGCACAGACCTCATTTTCTAAAACATTAAACAATTAGGGAAAATATCTAGTTAATTCATGTGACATCTTCTATGCAGGAAATAGAATCTTCACCACTAGCTTCAGGAGGAAGGAGAGCAATCCCACAATTAGTAAGAGAAGTGATTTTAGATCATAGCTAAAGATAAAACATGTGTTTCTTAATTCAGCTATGTTAACTGTGCCTTTTGTAGTTGCTTGACAACTTTGCATAGCACTCCTAAATCTGCTTATCTCTTTGTCATCCATGGGGAAATCATAGCTGCAGCAGAAAAATAAATACATTTCCTCTTCTCCCTCCACTATGGAGAAGAACAAATGATGAGACAATGTGAGAAATGTGGGAACCACTACATAACATGCCTCCTAGAGAACTGCAGCAAAGGATCCCAAACTAAACATCTCCGAATTTGCCATGGTTGCTGTACTAGTAAGAAGGTGCTGATTGAGTGAACTTGGCTAGCTGTCTCTGCCATTTTAACAGAAAAACTTCCTACAGTTAAATTATCTACAACAGCTTTCCATAATATCACTGAGAAATAAATTACCAGTGTTCCTGAAAAACAGCTGCTTTTTCCGTAAACTGGCGGAAAGACTCTTTAATGAACATTTATGAGCCCGTCAGCTGGAGCAATCCCTTTCCCTCGAGCAGCATGGCTGCTGGGGTGGGCTCCCCGAGAGGCGTTCTACCTGAGTGCACTTTGCCAGATTGATGAGCCTCCTTCCGACAGTTGACTTTTTATGTAGAGAATTTGTTTGGCATGCGCAAGCTGCTTACATCAATATATTATTAAAAGGGAAGGAGGGAAGGGGCCACGGACACTACCTTGTAGTTCTGCTGCAGATTTTCTAGCTGTGTTTGTGTATAAATATATACATCTTTTAAGCTTGCATTTCTTCTTCCTTTCTTTCCCCCTAGAGAAGCCAGTTACCCAGCAGTGGTGTCTTTCTGCTTCCCAAACACACGTCTCTCTGCCTATTTGTTCCTCCTTGGCTGCCTCTCCTCTCGTTCTAAGCAGCCCTTTTTTCCCCCTAAAGTCTCAATGGTCCTTAGTACAAACATGCATAGAAAGGTTACTCAGCGGGTTTGCATAGTAAACACAAATGGATATTGTTCTTGACATCTTGTGAACTTGTCTCTCTCCCTTGTATCTTGAGAGAACATAGGACCTTCTGGGCCTGTACGAGCCTTGCTGCATTTTTAATGATAGTCCCTGAAATGCAGGGGAGCAAGATGTTGTCACCTCGGCATATTTTATCCCTGATCAAACATTAGTTGGCAGCTGTTCTAAATTTGTAACACTGTCTCATCTACGCCGGCTGCTGGCTTGGTGGCAAGAGTGCAAAATCTCACCCAGCTTCTTCTTTTTCACATCTCTCTTGCTCACTTACCTACACCTTAGAGCCCTGCTCTCCTCTGTAGCATCACAAAATCATTTCCTGCAAACTTCAATAAAGAGAGGGGGAGTTAGCAAGGAGACCATCCACCTTATGAAGTAATATTTACCAAAATCAGGCTAAATATGTCAAGACATTTATACATTTGTAAACACTGAATGTAATTTCATATGCACAGGTAACAGCAGACATGAAGGCATGTTCTGTGTGTTACATATAGGATTTTTTTTAATTTTCTCCTGACTGGTCAGTTTGGTTTAAATGCTGCTATTTTTGCTCTTTTTTATGTCTGTTTTTTTGTGTTTTCTTTTTTTCCTTAAAAAAGTGAAATAGTTGTTTCTGAGAGTGTGTTCACTGCGATGCAGGATTCTGGCAGGTATTTACAATCTTCCATTAAAAATAATTGCTCAAGCCATCACCACCACTGCAGACTGACAGTTATTTTGATGGTTTTGAAAAAGTATGATTTTTGTTTTGCCAGTGATTTTTCATGATATGAGGGTCTTCATTATTAAGCTGGAGCCACATAATTTGAAAGTGTTGCTTGTTAATATTTGAGTGTCATTCAGCAATTCTGCACTTGCAGGGAGAAGATGAATGCTTTTCTAAAAGGTATTTTTAAAGTCAGTGTAAGGAGTAGGATTTATGGAAGCAATCTTTAATCCTCTCGTTACTATTCTAGATTAGAAAAAGGAGTATAAAACCTCAGAAATTCCATTTAATATATCTGGCATTCACAAAGCATTATATAACACATCTCTATTTGAATACCCTTTACTACATTTTTTTTTTTCTTGATCCCAAACAAGAAACACTTGTTCTACTGCCAGAGATCTTGCTTCAGTATCATCTTTGGAAATGCCCAAGTGACTTCTGAGTGTTACACCTACATCATCTACAGCTTGGTGCTGGTAACCAGTGATTACAATTAGTAAATATCTGTTTAAACAAATTAACTGCTATTGTTTGTGTACATGGCCACTGGATATATGGTCAGTTTTTATACAAGAACGTTCAAGACAGACAAGATTGCTGGAGACACCATAAAGACCTTGATGCAATTGTCACCTCTCTGAAAATGTCAAGATACTGTAGAAAAAGCATTCTCCCGCATAGGCCAATGAAATGTTAGGCAAGTTTAGAAATCCAGGGAGGATATGCTGAGATTATGAATTGCTTTGGTCAAAATTTAAATCGTTTTGAGTATTATGTTCTTTTCTCCTTACTGCATTGGGGGGAGGTAGGGGAGAGATTTTGCAGTACTTGAAAAGGTAAAGAAGGGCAACAAGGCTAATCCAGGATTAAAGAAAATGAGCTCTGAGGACAGTCAGAGATATCTTTAAACCATATGGCCCAGAGGGAAGATATTTAAAGTGGGAATCTCTTGGAAGTGTACACACTGCCAGCTCAGGTTATTTTTTTCTGGATTTGTACATAGGCAAGACATATATATAAATGCAAATAGGAAAAAGGTAAAGGGGATCACAAAAATATAAGACACCTGGGATCGCAAATAATTCACTGTAAAACATACTGAAGTACAGAGTTCTAAAGAGGTCTTTGCTAAAGAAAGCCAGGCCAGAGTTATAAAAACTTGACAATCAACTAACCCTCCCTCTGCCTTGTTTTTCAAATACTGTGAAATTATGACAATTTTATTTGCAAGATGTTTGTAAAATTATCTTGTGAGACACTGTTGACAGAAAACCAATTTTCTCCCTGAAAAGAATGCTGCTATAATTCAGTCCCCAGTAAGGTCTAACTTGACTGAATTAGTAAATAAATTATGAAAATATTTTCCCCCACTTTATTTTTGTTTTCTAACAAGCATTCACTGTTTTGTCCATACTCTGTTTCATCTATTTTCTCTTTCACTAAAACAATAATGTCAGTTTCAAGGAGACCTTGCATGAATGCGTTTTTCCCCATGCTTTCGAAGTAGATATTGCCAGAGAAATGTCAATGAAAGTGCCATTTCTGTGTTTACAGCTGTGAAAGTCCTTTTCAGGAAAAAGGAATAAGAATCAGAGGAATCTGTGGGCAGAGCTCCTTTCACAGGCTGCATGATTACTTGCAGTGGAGCAGCAAGAAGAGAAAAAGAAGCCATCTCTATACAGTGTCAAGGAATAAAGGGAGTCTAAGATGAGCTAACAGATTATTTTGTCGCAGAATTTCTGAATAACATGAAGTCATGTGAATTTGAACAGTTAACAGATGGATTAGAGACCAAATTATCTGTGGTACTGTGTATGAACTCCGACAAAGTTACTGTGAAAGAGACAGCATGTGCCCTAGGAGATCTGTCTCAAGCCTAGCAAAATGGGCCGCTGGTCTTTATTTGAGCCCTGGGACAGAAATGGTATAGTACTTGTTGCACTAGTAGTAATGCTGGTGATAATAAAACAAGCTTTTGAAAAGCTCTTCAAAAGGCTGTGTTTCCTTTTGACTGACTGATCTCTTAGACTGGTTACAGCACAAGCACTTCACAGAGAAGGCTTGAATTAGATGAGGTTACAACCCAATTCAGTCAGGTCTCATGCCTGCTTATCCATTTGACTCCTCAGAAGCCTGAGTGGCAGTCTGATGGGGGATCTGCAGCCCAAATTCCCAGGATCTTCAGGTCTTGTACAGTTTGGCAAACGTTTTCATGTCATGATATACTCAAAAGATTTCCAGGACTGCCAAGCAGATTGCACTGGGCCTCTCAACACAGTTTCTCCCTCTTCTTAGTCACTACTATCTTTCCAAGTCATGTAAAACACTTTGTAAATTGATTCCAGGTTAGGAAAGGCAGCTCTGCACATGAGCAGTGATGAAAATCCATCCATGCATAAGAACCTGCTTTATATAACCCTGCCTAGAAGAAATTTCAGAAAAAAAACCCAGACTCACTTAGTTTCAGAACTACTGAAATGTTCCACTTTAATATTTTGACAGTATTAGGCAGCTGAGGACAATTAATGAACATCTATACTTAAAGAAGTTTGGGACTTCAGGCTGAAACAGAAATGTCAGTACTATGCAAAATCATAAACCTTTACTTTTAGGTAGAATGTAAGTGGTTTTATGAAAATTATCAGGTATTTAGACAAGTAATTGTTAAAGGTTTCATATGGCCATAATACTCTACACATCCTCAGCTAGCTAATATCCCATGAATGAACAATCTACATTTCCAGTGAGTTTTGCTACAAAGGCTGGAGGTCATACACACACTGTACATGACAACAGTGCACGTGATGGCTTGCCAGAGCAGGGGACGAAGTTCAGCAGACTGAGATCTCCCTTCCTTGATTGTGTCCTATAGGCCAATAAATTCTATGGTCCTTCTAAAAAATATACAGGCCCTTGTTCTGACAAAGGGAAAAGGCATATTTCAGAATTTTTTGTTACCTCTTCTGCAGGGAAATCCAAATCCAGGCCATAAAACAAAAGCAGGTACACGTTTTTGTAAATGCTACCAGTGAACAGTTACTCAATTAACAGAATGATTAACTTCTTATTTCTTCATATCAAGTTAAAGCTGTCTACTTTGCTGGAAGCTATCACTCAATGTGGGGCAGCTGCATCAGATATAACAACACCCTGCAATAATAGCAAAGTCAACTAGAAGCACCACTGGCTCTGGCTTCAAACTTGGTGAGTTTGAAGAGAATCAAGAGAAGCAAATTAAGGGGGCCTTGGATGTTAGGAAGTTGCACTGTAAATATTATGCAGGAGTCCAATCTCACTAGTCACAGCAAGAAAATACATTCGGTTTTCAGGGTGTCTGAGAAAAGCTTGGCCCATCCCAGATTTACAGCTGAGGAGACTGAAGAGGAGTCAGAGGAGACTATCTCTTCAGAATGACACGATGGCTGACTCTGATAATTTGATGGCTACTCCCAGGTCTGGGAATTATGGCAGCTGATCCAGATACATCATAAAATGTGCAATACATAACACAACAAATCAAGATAAAAGCTTTCTGCAGTGGACAAAACACTCAGGCTATCACTACAATGGTGTCAGGTTAAAGTGTGTGTCAAACATGAAACATTGTTCAATGTAGCACATCGCAGCTGAGCAAAGTCTATTGTAGCCTTCCTTTTCCTTCCTTTTTATAGTTGGTTCCGTAATATAAAAGCTCAGATATTTTTTCCATGCTGACCAGAAAACACCTGCAAACTCCAGACCATACCACAAATCTACAAGCTTGTTGCTTTAATCAACTAGGCTGCTTGCACATGCCCATTTTTGGTTGCACTTTTTTGGATTAATAAAGCTTGAATTCTTTTCTCCATATTGACAGATCTTCAACAAAAAGGTACCGTGCCTGGCCATATTGTCTACCTTTTCTCCACTCATACTGCAAAGCTGAAAACTGGCAATGAGAGCTGTGGAAAAGGGAATGCAAACCAACGTTTTCAATATATGAGGTCTTAGTAGGTCTCTGGTAGGCTTCTTCCCCAAATATGTTTAAAGGTCTAAAGGACAACAGTTACTGTCACATCCTGTAAACAGACTGGTCCTTTCAGTATGACCAGTTTCCTTTGATAGTATCTACCCAGCAGAGCGTCTTGCCTAACTGAGGCCATAGACATCTTTGGAGTGCTCAGCTGTCAGAATACAAATGCCAGGCCAGATAAACCAAAAATAAACCACTTAAACCAGCCCTAGCTGAAACTTTTATCCAGGATATAGGCAGCAATCCTTCCTGATCCTGTACCCTATGATGCAGATTCTTTTGCTGCAGCTCTTGGAATTTCTACAAGATACCTAAATATTCAGTGGAAGAGAAGAAGGAAAACAACACTAGATACCAGTGGGTAGGACGCTCACCCTGGCTCTAGTGAAATTTTATGGGGTTTGACTCTCAACATTTCATGCTGCTGCTGCTCTACCAGCTTACCAGCTTCCCTAAACATGCTTTCTTACAGAGCTCTCCCCACATGTTGTATAGAAGTGTAATGCATTCACCTGCGAACTGTGCACTGTTAGACAGCAGAACACCAGAGTTAGGCATTGCATTGCTCCCACCTACCTTGTATATGCCTTACCTTGTGCATTAAAGTGGGCTCTGGTAATGAGGTCCTTGTTAATGAGTGATACATCTTATCCTGTGTTAATTTACATCAGCATTATGTGTTTATAAAAAATGCAAGTACACTTCCCTTTGGGTCTTCTAAAAGAATTTTTAAACTCTTCTCTCAATTTATGGGATTAATTAATGATAATGGGATTAATTTGCTTCATCTATCACTCCTTTTACTTCAATGCATGGGCATTAATCTATAGGTACACACTGCACAATAAGGTAGAAAGAATCATTTACAGTAAACTCAATTGAGAGTAGCTGATTTTACAAGTTATGCAGTGGAACTCATCATCATAGCAGTCAGGAGGAAGAATTTTCTGTCCTTTTCTTTAAAAAGCCATAAGAATGTTAATTCCTATTCTTGCTTTTTCTCTCTCTTTTTTTTTTTTTTTTGTCTTTTTGGTAAGGGTTGGGGAGGAAAGGTTCTTATGCATAATTTAATTGCTTTGTCTTTCTCCCTCAGGTCAGTATATTATATTATATTGAAAAGTAATTATGCAGCGAAAGTAAAATGTCAAACTGCAGATGTCTGGTAACAAGTAGTACAGATGTGAACGATTCTATTATGTGCCATCTTGCAGACATCTTTATACCTTTCCTCTGAAGCTTCGCCCTATGTGCTTATATGCTTGAGTATTTATGCACCCTGGATGAGATTTGCTTTTTTTCCCCCCTTTGCAGCATCTAGATCCCAAGCTGGGTTGCCTTGTTGGCAATGATTGATTACCCAATATCTAATTAAACCTGATCCAATCACTTATTATGCAGAGTGGAACAAACAAACTGAAGTCGACTGTCAGACCTGTGATTGATGATACTGCCAATCCAGCTTTTGTTGCATCTAATGTCCTGACGCTTGTTACAACCAGCCAAAGCTGCGCTGGACAAAGTGTTCTGTCACTCTTCACACAAATTCACTCCCCTCCCCCCCCCCCTTTTTTTTTTTTAAGAAAAAATTATTGAGAACAGCAGAGGTTCTGTTTGGGTTAGTGTGTACAATGAGATCAAAGTCCCCTAGAGATCCAGAGTCCTTAAGTGGCAGGGAGTGGAAGAAAAAGAGTAGGGGGGGTGGGGGGGGTTGGCAGGAGGTGCACTTGGTATGGTAATGAACCTACCTTAGGGAGAGTGACAGATATGACATTAAAGCAAACCTAGCAGGGTAATAATTTCTTTTCTATTGTCTGCCAAGCAGGAATCTCTTCTCAGCTCTCATTTATAAATTTTTCAGTTTTAATGTTTTAATTATTTAAAATGCAAATAGGTTCCTGAAGAAAGAAGCAGAAAATACAAATTCCCTAAACATATTCAACTTTTGAAGTTGCATTCACACATTGTAAAACGTTTCTCTTGTACCTTCCATTTAGCTTGGGTTAGTTAAGTTTTGGGTTGTTTGGGGGGTTTTTGTGAGCAAGAATTAGTCAAATTTTTTTTAGTGTTTCATTTTCATATTTTTACTAGTTCAAGCCATTTTTTGTTTTCTTTTGAGAACCAGTGAAATAAAATGTCAAGATTCCCTTGAGATTCAAAGAACTAATCAGAAAATGTAGTTTTTTATATGATGGTTTATTTCCTGATATTGCCTCTCTTTCAAATGCTCAAATTGTGCTTAGATATTAGAAAAATTCACATAAACTGATGATTTATATCCCTTCACAAGGTTAAAATATCTGTTTAATGGATCCATCCTCATATAAATTGTTTATACTCAATGTGGGCAAGTCTCTGTGTGAATGTGCACATGTGCATGATTCCCATGTAATAATTATAAGAACTGGTAAATGTATTTTTCAAAATCTTATGCAATTAATCATATGTTTACCAATTCCATCACCTGCTTAGTAATATGTTTTACAATTCTAAGATTCCCAACTCCCACACAGCTTCAAACAGCTGATGTTGAAAACAAAAGAAAAAAATTCAATAAGATTTTAGAATATTTTACTCTTAAGCTAGAATTTCCTTGCAACAGTTATTTTTTCTGGACTAAAAGGAACAACAATATCCAGTTTGGAACTTTTTTTCTCTTTTTTTCCTAGACAGGTAACACAATTCTAAAGTTTATTTATTTCCTTTCCCTGCCAGGCCAGACACAAGAGCTCTGCACATTTGGCCAAAAGCTGTGAAGGTGCCTAGGTCAACACATTTTAGTTTGATACTTCTTCATGCCTGGAAAAGAACATGTAGATGATTTACAGGTATATTTTAAATATTTTCCTCCTCCATCCCATGCCTTAGATCTAAACTGTGCAGCACCTGGGTGGACAAGCGAGTTCATGAAATAGCCCCAGCATCACTAATAAAAACTCTTACAGCATACCAAAAATGTGGCTCTGTAACAAACTAGGAAGAAAGGTTATAAAAATAGTTCACAGATGGTTTCACAAAATGATTGAGGTGGAAAGGGACCTCTGGAGATCATTTGGTCTAAACCCCCGGCTCAAGTAGGGCCATGTAAAGCCAGTTGCCCAGGACCATGTCTGGACAGTTTATGAGTATCTCCAAGGAGGGAGACTTCGCAACCTTCCTGCGTATCCTGTGTCAGTGCTCAATAACCCTCGCAGCAAAAAAATGTTTCCTTATGTTCACACAGAGCCTGTTGTGTTTCAGTTTGTGCCCATTGCCTCTGGTCCTGTCACTGGGCACCACTGAAAAGAGCCTGGCTCTGTCCTTTTTGCACTCTCCCTTCAGGTATTTATATACGTTGATGAGATCCCCACCAAGTCTTCTCTTCTGCAGGCTGAACAGTCCCAGCTCTCCCAGCATCTCCTCATAGGAGAGATGATCCAGTCCCTTTATCATCTTAGCAGCCCTTTCTTAAAGTCTCTCCAGTATGTCCGTGTCTCTTTAGTACTGAGGAGCTCAGAACTGGACACAGTGCTGCACACATGTTCTCATCAGTGCTGAGTAGAGGGGAAGGATATTTTACCACTGGCACTATGTAATGGGCATAATCATACATATAAGTATACAGATGCCAGCCAAACATGCCTAACTATTGTTATCCTTTAGACAAATCTACTGACAAGAAACTCTACATGTACCTATATTTTTGTGAGAGGAAAATATGATAAAATGTGTTAACATTTAAATAACTTCATCTTCAAAGGACGTAATACAAGCACTTGCAGGATTTTAAAGAGTAGTAAAATAGACAGGAAGGTAAAATACAGCCCTTATTTACTAACAAAGAGAGACAACAATGGAAGTAAAAACTGAGGAAAACAGCATAAGTGTTTTGGAGGATGCTGAGCTACAAAGAAAACAATGGTCTGAACATCCAGTACCATATACCATGTTGTGTCCTTTATCTTAGTACTGGCAGCAGTCACAACAGTATCAGGTTCTCTGTATTGATGAGATTCTTCAAAACTAACTACATCGCACTGACAGATTTAGAGGAAGGAGGAGAAATAAGATTTGTGAAGCATACAACTTTCATGTAGAGCATTGGTCTCTTAATTTCATACTCACACAACTTAAAGGAGAAGATTTATATGCCACAATTTCAACCTACACAGGAATATTCTTCAGACGAGCCAAGGACCACATTTAAAAAGAAATGTGTTGCTGTGCAAAGATACTAGAAGAATTTCCCAAAATGTATAGGTATTTCAATGGAAACCTCATCTTGCACAAAACATGGTGAATGCAGGAGTGATGTCTACCTAACTCACACTAATATATAATCAGCAAATCTGACGAGGCTAGTTGAATTGCTTTGACACAAACAACAAGAGAAACAAGACTCTAGCATTCAGACTTACTCTGTTGCAGAGCTAGAGCTAACATAATCTGCAGGTAGTCAGGTAGTGCTGATACCAAGCTTACCTAGTTCTAATTTTGTGGCTCGACTCTAGCTACCCATCCCCTTCTGTAGTAAACTAATAAGAATTATATTGGTCTCCATGGAACTGCAGAATTACTGTGGGGTAAATGGGAGGAGAATCAAGCCCTAAATATTTTAACCGTGCTGACATACATGGAGTTAAGAAAAAAGGGAAAAATCCAAAGAAACAAAATAGGTTTCTCACAGCATTAAAAATAAATGTTTTACACCAGGGCAATAGGAGGCTAACACTACCAAAGGAAGCTAAATTTAGCCTGTGAAAGGTTATCTTGGGCAAGCACTTATGGTGCGTTTCTCTAAATTTTCACTTCAATTAATCTCTAGAAATTCAGTGTCTGATCCCAGTGACAGTAGCCTCTGGCTTCTTCAGAGCGACTGCTGAGGAAAAATTATCTGACACATATCAAACAAGCAAGAAATGACACTGGACAACATTAATCAAAACTTTCTCATTTCCTGAAGAATTAAGCATTAAATAATTAATTCCAGCACTACAGGCAGCTGTAAAAGAGGCCTCGTGCCTCCCCGCTGGTAAGAATTTGTCCTTGTCTAAAAGACTAGATTGATATATTTATTATTTATCAGATTAATCATGGCCAAGAACATTATAGATTGGCAGCCAAGCCCAGCCAGTTATATTGTAGTGGCCTGTTATTGGAGCTTAGAAAGAACCTGGTACATCAGCAACATTCAAAAGGGGAAGGGGTAGAAGAGTTTGCCCTCAAGCATTATTTAAAAAAAAAAAAAAAGAAGAAAAAGGGAAAAAAAGCTCAAATGCCTTTTTTTTTTTTTTTTTTTCTTAAGGGGGATAGGACAAAGAAGATATCATTGATTCACCACCTCAGTGGAAGCTGCTAGCTCCTGGGGTCATTTTTATTTCTGTTTGCTAAGGACTGAAGGAGGCCCTTAGGATGTGGGTCAGAATATCAACTATTCTACGTGAAGCCACAATCATTAGTTTTAAAACAGAGTTTCAGTGGCAGAGAGATATAAATCAATTTAACTAGCACATACAAGAAAAAACACTTCCAACCCTTCATTTTCCTTGTGTTTATCCAAGTACTGTAGCTGTGAGACTGATCTATGGTTAGGTTTTCTTTCATTTTTTCTAGCTGGCCGTGGTACCAAGTAGTAGAGTAACTAGGAAGTTACACCCTAGGGCATCAGCATGCCAAGTGCCTGTAGATTAATAGGTGTTAGACAAAAAAGAACTTCATATAATTTCATATAATTTTACCATGTGGTCTTTTTTTTTTCTCTTTTTGAATTTTCCTCCCTACAGTTTCCATTCTGCAACTCAGGCTAGTAATATATTACATGAAATTTTACTTTTTTATTTTAAATAGAGTATTTTTCCCTTCTTTTCAATAAGCATGCACACACAGTCGAAATCATAACTGTGGAATTCATGATTTAAGGATTGTTCCAAATGCAAACCTCTCCTCTACATCTTCTTTTCTTGTTTCTATGATCAGGGAAGGATGAATGAAATTTCTTATGCCCCACAAGAAGTTTATTTCTGTGTGTGCCTCCTCTCTTTGCTCCTTTTGTGTCACTTACATGTTATCTGGCAACAACAAAACAGAAGGAGAGCAGCTATATACTTGATGAGTGAGAAGTGATGAGATATTCTTTAAGGGCAGCTTTGTTCTTGCACAGACCAGGAGTCACCTTCTAGTCTATGAGAGAGGAAATTTCAGGATTCATTTTATATTTAAGAGGTAAGTAAGAAAAAAATAAAGTGACAGCAAAATCTGGCCCTGAAAAATCAGAAAGAAAAGTCTCCATCAGTCATGCTCCTTCGACCTGGGATAGATAATGAAATGTTTGATAAACATTCTGTTAAGGTCATAAGAATGTCCACACTAGGTCACATGGAAAACCCATTCAGCCCAGTCATCCCCAACAAAATCAAACTGTGTATTCCTAGGTAAGACTATAAGGCCTCCAATTTTGGGGAAAGAAACAAGGGGTTCCCAAACTCTACAGATCATGTAGTAACAGGCTTCTGATGGTCTTGAGATCTGGGGGCTGAGGGTTTCCTGAGCTGGAAGGATGAACCTTGTATATAATTAATCTAAGGGGACTTTCTTACCATTAGTTTTTCTATCTGTTTCTTGATTTCATGTGTGAATAGCATTAGTAGTGTCAATCAGTTACAAATTTAACTATGCATTGCAAAAGAAACATCTTCTCTTGTATCTTTTGAACCATCTACCTGCTTGTTTGATGCCCCTCCAAATCTTCGGCAGAAGACAGGGAACATGTCCCTCTACACCTGCTTGATGTAGCTCGTGAGGTTACAACCACTGAGCACACTGACACCATACTCTGTGATCGATAGTGTTTCTTCACTCATCATTATATATACTTTTGTGCTTTGGAGCACAACCAAGTCAGATGCTTCAAGCAACAACTGCTTCTCTTATCTTTCTTAAACATTCTTATGTCAGTGTAGGAAAGGAGATCTTTTTGTTATCAGATACTTGTGGAGAATGCTTAGAGAAGCATGGTAAGAAATATAGAAGAGAAAAATAAAATGTTTCTTTATATGAATCTTCTAGTCTTTCCAAACCCTGCCATTGATGAGGATGAGCCTATGCAGGATCAGCACAGTCCAGAGGAAAAAGAAAGCTTCAGTTTTGCCATTTCTTGGTATCCCATGATATTTAGTAATCCATAGTTAAGGGATACTGTATGGAATACCAGGATATTCTAGTCATGAGATGATGTGACAAATGACAGCTTTTGTGTAGAAAATAAAAAAAAAGAGGTGGGGAGGTGGGGGTGGGAGGGGTGGGGAATGAATTCATGGAAAGGACAGCTTAAAAAACCTCAAAAACTCAAACACACAGAAAACTGAAAATGAAAAGTAAAAAAATCATTAAAATTCATTATCCTCAAAACAATCTTGCAATTGCTGTCTTGCAGAGCCAACCAATGGTTTTCATTGTTTTAAACAGAAAACAAAGGGGGAAAAATACCTTGTCTTCTGCAACACAACTAATTCAGAGATAGCCTTGGTCATTAACCTGAGGGTGTGTTGAGTACTTTGAAAATCAGATCATTTAGTGTGGCACATATTAAGGATGTGTAAAAGCATGTGAGAGAGCCATTAAATAAGACCTAAAAAACTTCAGTCCTTGTCTTCCATTGAGGCTGTGTGTATCTGATTAAATTAGCTAGATAAACTTTCACAAATATGTATAATCCCCAACAACAGCAGAATGGACAGCATCTGTCCTAATGGGTGAGAAGCCATTCCTGAAGAAAACAGAAAGATGCAAGGCTGGTCCCTGGCCATTACCAGCCCTCTGTTTACATCTGACCTTGCCTCTTCATGCACAGGAATAAACACAGCTACTACAGCCAGAAGCATAACAAATGAACAGCTCCAGCCTTTGGGGGTTTGTGCGATGCTCCCTTGATGTACCTCTGTCACAAGAGTAACTCTAGCCTGCAGCTTTCCTGGAGGATCACCTGGGAGTGATTAGCACCCTTGACTGCAACACCTCTCCCTTCTGGTCTCAGCATTTTAAGCAGGTGCCCCCATCCTTTGGCCCAAAGGTCTAAAGATCTAAAGACCCCATTCCTCCTGGGGTCTGGCTGAAGGAGCTTAGAGTCAGCTCTGCTTCAGTGCAGCCATGGGCAGCTCCACCCCGGCTGACAATGGGCAGAGGTGTCCACGCAGCACTGCAGGCCAGGGCCAACCCCCAGCCCCAAGAGCTTCTTCCCAACACTCTGCCAGCAATACCATGCAGGTGAATTTCGCTGTGTCCTACCCCACACCTGAGCATTGTGGAACCAGAGCTGCAAAGAACTATTTTGCACTGAAAGAACTTATATGCAAGTAGAGAAATTCTTTTATATGGTTGCCTTTTCTTGCAGTAGAGAAATATCCTCATGAATTAATACATCCAGGCATTCCCAACGCAACGCTTTTGTGGCTATACCACACCATATAGTTAAATTCAGGCATCAGGCTGCTTCAGTCCTTTTACACTGCTGTGGCATCTCTCCAATGAGTGATGCACCTCCTCTCTAAGTCTTTTTACTCCTTCCTCCAGATGCATAGGTTGTCTTCTCTGTAAGGGATAATTAAACTTCCTGCTTCTCCAAATGTATATAAACTTCAGACTTGAAATTAGGAAATAAATAAGACAAAATAGCATAGATTCAATTCTGCTGGACTCAGTGACCCAAAGATTATTGGGAATTTTCAATATCTGCACACAGCTAAAGTATTTAATATTTTTAGGGGAAAATGTTTGATAGAACATTAGACACAAACAAAACTTCACAGATGAAAATGTCCACAGTGAAGTAAGGAACACAGTCTTAGGGATAAGAAACCATGGGTGTTTTTCACCTGGTTATGGTTTTACATTTTAATTGCAAAGGTTAAAAAAAAAAAAAAAAAGTATAGCAGGCTGCTGTTTTCTGGCTCCAAAAGGAAACCGTGCAGACTTACTCAGAATTTGGGGGGAGGTTGAGCTTCCTGGGGAGCCCAAAGAATTATGTTTGAAGCAGTTTATTTTATCTCCAGTTTATGTCATCCCAAAACCCCAAGTTCTAAACTGATAGAATAATTTCAAAAAGAAAGTAAGCAATCTTTCATGAAGCCCATATAAAGAAAAGCTTACCGTTGATTTTAAGCAAAAGTGTCAAAAGATTCACATCTGCATATTAGGCTGTTGCTCTGTAAAAACAGGTTTATTACCTGACATCACATACTTGTCATATTTCTCCTCAAAGAAAAAAATATGTAAAAGGTCACCATAAAATACTGTGGATCTATGAATAGTTCACAAACATTTGAAATATAACTGTGTGCTTTTGCATATAATAGGAACTAATGGAAATACTGAAACTGAGCAGAATTCTGTCTGTCTGTATATGTTCGTTTATTCACTCCCACTCGTTTTGATGAATCAGAGGCACAATCAGCTTTTGACCATTGTATATTATTTCTCAGATAACATATCTTACATATGAAGTTGGCTGTTTGTTATTTTATGCTTTATTTTAACAGAAATAATTAAAACTTTTCCATGTTCACTCAGCAAATGTTAACAAAGAACCTAAAAGTTAAGTACTGTCTTGTTTTTCATAAACTGTAGTTCAAGAGAAGCCCCTCGTCAGAATTCTGGAATTTTTTCCTTAAAATGGCAAACCTTTCAAACTAGATAAAACTTTTAACATGTATCTGCTAGAGAAGAAAGAGAAAGTCCTAAACCAAAGCTTTAGGAAATTGATGGAAAATATTTATCCTATACAATTAAGCATGGAAAATCTGAGCATTGACCGAGCTTCTGAATTTATACCAACAACCCAGTTGTGAAGGAGGTAACTCAGACACCTGTAGCACCAAGCTTAGGACAGGCTGTTTCTAAGCTGGCTTTTGCAGTTTGTGGTGAGCTCTGCGGCATCAGAGCATCCAGAGCACAGGAAACAGAAGCAGGTCTAGGGCCAACTAACACTCCTAGTACTGCTAGAAAAGGGCAAACAGGACAGGGCGCTTTGGTCTTACACTTTTTCTCCTGTGGTGACTGTGATAAACAAGAGAAGAGATTCAGAGAACCAGATCCCAGTAAATCAAGTTAGGCTGAAAAAAGTCGTAACTGGACCTGTGGCCAGACTGCATGTTGGGGAAAAAGTTTTACCTTCTGAAGAGATCTTCACTGAAATAACAAAATAAATCAGAAGCAACAATGAGACAGGGTAGCTGGTTATGCT
The DNA here is from genome assembly GCF_023638135.1 of Falco biarmicus. Lineage (NCBI taxonomy): Eukaryota > Metazoa > Chordata > Aves > Falconiformes > Falconidae > Falco > Falco biarmicus. The sequence goes on from NC_079290.1 coordinate 74,452,774, forward strand.
GGTTTCATATTTGCTGCTTATGAGATGTTGCTTCAGCACCTTTGAAAGGCCATGGTTATGCAAAAGAGGAGAAAGCTCTTGTAATAGATGTGGTAATCTGCATAAAAAGAAACTTCTGAAAGTGTAAGGATGAAAAGAAGTTTTAAGAGGTTAAGAGGGACAAACGGAGAAAGAAAGAAAGCATCTGATGCATACCTAGACCTTAGAGGGGATAGAGGCATAGGAAGACTTTTCATAAGGACTAGAGGAAACTGCACAGTTAGTTACAAGTTAGGACTCCATTGAAATGTTGCTAAAATCAGACCAAACAGGAAGGAGAGGAGATTTACTGGCAAGATATGGTAGGCAGAAGGAGAGATTTTTTTGTAACTCTTGTAGTTTCTTTTTTTTTTTTTTCCCCCACGTAGTCTACATTCCCATATGTGGTTACTATCAAATAATTGTTGTCCTACTTTGCATTCTGTCAAAACCAGGGTTTAGCTCTTAAAAATCTGTTGCTTATTTACTTTGTGCTATGGTCAGATCTAAACAAACCCCTGCATTATGTAAGATCCTAATTAAATGGACATATTTGATGAATCTGTATACTGGAAGCACTTAGCTGTTACACATCCACTCATCAATGGAAGCATTATATGTCAGTGATAGAAGCAGGAGTTAGAAACACATTATCTGCTACATCCACTGCTCTGTAGAAGTACACCCAATAAGGATTTATTACTTATGGGTAATACTAACAGATGGGAAATACTAAAATAAACAAATAGAACCTCCAGAGTATCTCTTAAGGGTAGTTAAATCATTCATATGAGAGCTGGAACAAGTAGGCTCAAATGCTTTCAAGACCAAATTGACTCCCTGTCTTTCACACATGGGGTGACAGCTTTCACCACTGGTCAGTTGATTGACAGTCTCTGACCACCACCTCCACTTCCAGCTGTAACACAAACTAGAGTGATGGATCGAAACTCAGAAGATACCACAACAATACCACATAGCTGCTTCAGCTCTACAGGCAAGACAAGTTGGGGAATATAGTGTTTCATTAGAGTTTAAAGACAAGATCCAGAAGTTAAATAAAGGATTAGATGCTTTTGGTATCACTTCCCCTAACTTCAAAACTTCTGAGCCTGGGAGGTGTGTACTGGAGGCTTGTCTCTGATGCTCAGCCTTAACCCAAGAGCCTTGCTGTGTTAGCTTTACAACTGAAAGCAGTATTCCTTTGTAAACTCAGTGCTGCCCTGTCATAGCTGTATTAATATCCTTGAGTGAGCTCAGCCAGTTACTGGCCTCTCCACCACAAAGATCCTGTTCCTCCCTACTACCACCTACCTACTTGAGAGGAAGAAAAACTTTGTGTTGTCAAGGTTTGTTGCAGACTAAATGCTCTCTTCACATTCAGCCTCATGAGCTATTGCAGTCCCCTGTGAGGAGACCCCATGCTGATGACAATGGAGAGGTGCAATCTGCTCCCTGCTCCCTGCACCATGGGTGGACCACGAGCCTCCAAAGCTTAAGCCTATCAGTAAAGAAAAGCGGAACAAGGTGATACCTCCAATGGGGAACATTCAGGTCTGCTGGGAAAAAGAGAAACAGGTGAAATGAAGCCTTAGAAAAATAAGTCTTTACACTGCCTTTTTGAGAATTGACTTTTCTCTCCATCTTTCTGTTGGCTTCTTCAGCTACAGTGGTCCCATGCAGTCCCTAGGGAAGCTTCTTGCCATCCGTCAGCTTTGAGCCTTTGGGCTGGGAGTTCGGACTTTGCTGCAGCCCGACTTCCTGTTCCTCTCAGAAGTCTCCCTGTTGGTTTTCATGCTTCAAGCACCCTGTTTGATGTCTGTCTGAGGACATGAGTACAAGATATATTGACTCTGGCAGCAAAGCCAAATTAAAAAGCTTTTTTTCCCAAGCAGTTGTTCTCACACACACACCAGTTCACCGCCTATTCAACAGTGCCAGGACAACAGTTTTGGAGGCCACACTGTAAACCAGCTCTCTGAAGTGGCTGAGTTACAAACAACCTTTTTAAAGGTTATTTTTAACTTGCATTGGTTTGGTGTGTATTGATTTGCAACACACAAAAAAAATGAACACAGCCATCATACACAGCATGGCCACAGGGTAGCAGCTAAGGAAGTGCATGCTCTGGAGGTGGCTTGCTGAGTAACAAAACTGGATATCCTGTGATGCCACCCTCTTGCCTTGCCCCACACTGCATTCCCAAAGCATCCCTGACAGAGCAGACTGTTTGTTGTCATGAAAGAGCAGTCTTCCCTTCTCCTGTGAAGACTTGGGCAGAGGTGAAACACATCAACTATGATAAACAAGCAGCCAGACTCCCTTCTGCCCCACCACACCACTTTGAAAGAACAGGTGCCTTTAAAGCAAACTGGAAGCAGTCAAATTACAGAGCTTTCCTCTCTGTCATAAATTCAGAAATGTAAATACATTCCAGCAGCAAGACTGACTTTAAAAAAACCCTAGAAACACAAGGCAAATATTTGTGCCTGCTGCACAAATAATTTGGTATAATTTTAACTGTTGAGAATACAGCAGTGTCTTTTAAAGTCAATGTCAAGCACTGGTTGTTGAGCAATAATCAAATTAAAAGAATTGATGAATATGGGTTTTGGTAGCCAGACAGGTGGCTTCTGTTTCCTAAAAAGCAACCAAAACTATGAAACTAGGACAGGCAGAGAATTTGGAGGGAGCACAAAAAGAACTTTAAAGATGTTTTCCCCTTTTTTACATATTAATTACAGCTGATACCATTCCTTACACACCTATTTGGCTGGTGGAAAAAAAGCTGCAAATTAACTCTCAAAGTCAGAGGAAAACAAGGAGTACCCTAGCAAGGATCTGAGATTTTGATCATATGAATCTTTAATACAGGAATCATGTTAATGTTACTGTGTTTATCAAGTACTTATATACACATGGTAGGATAGTTTACCTCGCTTTGATATTATTATTCTTTTCCTTTTTTTCTCCCTCTAGTACTTGCCTTCATCTCTCTAAGAGCTTTCTATCCCCCACAAGACTTCTGTGTTCTTCCACTTGCACATGAAATATATGGCTGCCATTTTTTAAATTAAACTGAGTCTAGGGATTATCCTGACCTGAAACACCAATAGTAGCTCTCACAGTCACAGTCCATTGAACATTATTAATTTATGATCACATCTTGCTGTGCCTTAGCCAGTTTTGCTCTTTCTCTGAATTAACCTACCACAGCAAGCCTGCCTGCTGCACAAAAAACTACAAAGTAGGATGACATCCTGCTGAGACACTCACTATGTCAGGTAATGGGAAAGTATGCCACATTTATAGGACAACAAAGTTTTCTTTCTATTTTGACTCTTGATTTTGTGCTAAGTGAAAATAGAGCAGGAACACATCATTTACTTTAGCATTTAGATGTTCAAATGCTATCATTTCCCTTTGAAATAACATTGGCTTTACCATGCTCCGACATAATAAGGCTCTGGTCTTCAAATAAAAGAATACCAACACAAAAGGTATTTGCAAACCTACCTCTTCTGCTTATTGTACCTGAAATAGAAAGTAACATTCAGGCTATTTCACTAGGCAAATCAGTGATTTTCCAATGCATTTGAAAGTGAAAGCCTGCACAGTTATATGGTATTTTCAGCACTGCTTTTCAAATTTGCAAACCCTTTAAATAAGAAGCAACATAGGGAAAGGGCTACTTGATCATTTGTTAAACAAATATCAAAGATATGCATACTAATGCCAGAAGGAGTGCTTTCGGGTGTTCTATTTACAGAATTGTAATTACATTTGCTGTTTGAATTGGTCCTCCAAAGAATTAAAAATAAGCAGCCATAGCTTTTTATTGCTATCCAGTGTTCCCTGGTGGCTTCTCTCTGAGTGTTCTGACTGGCAATTGTTCCAGGCTCGCTTGTGCCAGTAATGCATTTGTTAATTAGGCTAAGAGTACTACAAAACCCACAACACAAGCCTCTTGTCAGCATATGCTGATCTAACCTCTTGAAAGGACGGTTATTTAAATAGATGCCTTTTGAGTTTTTGCTTTTTTTTTCCCAACATGTAAATATTCCCCTAAATATTAGTTATGCTGGTTTAAATTTTTATGGGATCAAATATTTGTTTAATTCTTGTTTTCGATGTTCGCTTTTCTGTTTCAATGTGTTTCCCTCACCTAATCTCCTACCCATACAAGAGAGAAGTCTTGAAAACAAACTTTTTTGACACTAATCAAAACAGCATTCTGCACCTATAGTTATATCTAATGTCAGACTGGAGTGTTGCAAAGACTGGGCTGGAGGGACATGGAGATTTTGCTCTTTTCTGCACCATTACTAAGAACACAAGAACAATGCCAAAGATATGCCAGAGAGTAAAAAGACGATCATAGTGGAGGGTCACTTTCTAAAAAAAACCGCATGTCAAGCTGCTCTGATTCTGTGCTCCAGCCATTCATGTGGAAAGAAAAGGGATGAACTTAATTAGGCTGTAACTTCATTACTGGATTGAGAATGATCTGGCAACAAAAACTCACTGTCCAGTTCCTCAGTCCTTTTCAATAATTTTCACCTGTCCAAAGGCTGCCACCAACTCTCTAATCTACAAACCTGTTTTCACACCATTTCCCACAGCCCTTTATGTATAAAATCTGTAAGTTATGGGGACAGTGCTTGTCAAGACAAAAATAGTGAACACAGGCCAAGAGGAAATCTGCAGAAACTTAAAGACCCATTGGCTTTCACCTTTGAGACTGGACACAAATATAATTTACATTTGAAAGAAAAATGCATTAAAGGAATTATTTTCATTTTCATATTAGAAGATAAAATACTAAAATTTTAGTAAAAGGAAAGGAAATTTAGACTGATTGTGAGTCTTTCCATTATACTATGCACATTTCTTAAAATGAAAGAAGCTTTCTCTTTTTGCTTCATGCAGTATAGAACTCAACATTTTATCAAAAGATTTGCTTACATTTTTTCTATCTCAGACAATAGTGTTCACTAATATACGCAGAGAGAAAAGTTAGTCATCTCAATTCAGTATACAGAAAAAAATTGAAAAAAAATGGGTTGGTCTTGCCAATACAAATAGCATGATTCACTTGGAAGTCAAGCAACTGTGTTTGGAAGGTTCTCTGTTTCGGTTATCTGCCCAAGTATGCACTCAGGGGGCTAAAGCTTGATTTTCTGTAACTGCCTGCTTTTACATTGAAAGTATTTGCTTTTTTCCCCTCTGGAAAAAAAAGGGAAATATGTGGAAAAAAATATATTTTGGCTAGGATGGGGGAGAATGAACAGAAATGTACCCTAAACCTTCATTTTTGTCTATATATTGGGGTCCACATGTGTACCTTTTTTCCAGTGATGTACCAGCCTCACCGAATGCCTCACAAAAAAATACACTTCCAGTAAGGAACAGCTGGGAGTGGATACTAGAGCCATTCAACCTGTAACATTCACGAGGCAATGGAAACAGAAATTCTGAATGCAAATTTCCAATAATCCGGGTTTCACATTAAAAAAAAAATAATTTCAGAATGCTTACCTTGAGGAGAATAGGGAAGAACCCTCCAGCTATATTCTGGTGGGACACAATTCTGACAGATAGAGTAAACCTGAGGAGTCTTATGTGGCAAAATAAATTTTGTATCACAAAGCCTAGTACTTCGGACTAAAGAATTTGTGGACAGTAGATTTACATGTATAAATGGGACTAAGCAGGACCAACAAGCCTGCAAAATCTCTTGGTAAAAAGCTCTAAGAGGAACGTAGAAAAGCAAGAAAGATGTGTTTAGAATACAATACCATCTTCATAACACTGCAGTACTACTCATCTAGCATTAGATATAGCAGAAGAGTATGACCCTGTGACTCCCTGTCACCCTCATCACTCAGTACTCCATCAGAAGTTAATTCATTTTAGGACAGGATGGAGAGGGGTCTGGCTGCACTGCAGATGAAGGCATGACTCTGGCTGATTGCTCTTACATCCAAGTGAGCTGGGAAGGAGTGAGCTTGGGTACCAGCACCTCTCCTCCAGCCCTGGCACAACTCAGCACTCCCTCCTCAGTGCAGTAACTGAACTCACAGTGTACCTGGGACCACTAGGCCTAATTTAAGGTAGCTCGGTGTTACTGCCCTTCACTGCACTACAGCAGCCGCACTCTAAAACATGCTGGAGGGGGAGAGGAGTGTGGGGAGGAAGCCCGTGAGCAGGCCTCACCAGACCTGTCCTTTGATAAATTCAAAAAATGACATAAATGAGCAGGGTCTGAGATTCTGAACTACAATGAAGCCTAACACATTGAACATCAAAGTGCCAGCCAACTCATTAACTTGTGCTATGAAACATGAAGCAGGAGTATAGAAAATATTTGGCTTTGCTGAAAATATTTGATGAGCGTTTCAGTCTAGAAAGAAGTGTTATAAATGCCTACACAATCCACTTGCATGTATAATTGCCTTTATGAGCAAGCAAGTAGTGTGACAGCATCGCTAACTCTCCAAATTCGCCTTTTTGACATTTTTTCCTTAAGGCTGAATTTTAGTATGGACTGAGTTTCCAGACTAGGACTTTTCTTCCCTTTTAGACTGCTGTCAAACAAGAAGGTCTGGGAAAGAAAAGGATGGTGAAAGGAGCTCATGGGACATACTTTTAACTCTTTGAGTTGGGATTAATGCTGCCAGAAATAAAATCCTGGCTCAAGTGTGACAAAATCCAGAATGCTCTTAATGCCCCTGGGAAGATCCTCAGTCACCATGTGACAGGGAGAAAAGGTGCTAGATTTTTTAAATCAGGAGGTGAAATGGCCCTGCCTAAGCAGTAAGGAGAGGGAGGAGATAGGAAAGAAGGAAAATAAATTTAAAATCATTGAGGATTGCAATTTTCATGTAAAGATAGCCTACATGCTGGTCTTCTATGTCTGCTTATAGCCTAGCACAGTGCGTCACTCATTTGGGTTAACTGTTTGCAAGAGTTGGAGTTTCCCCTTACAGCTTGTTGCTATACTAGTGTAGAGCCCAGCTTCAGTTATTCCAAGTTGGAGATCGCTAATTGCACTGACATAGAGTAGAAAAGGTAAAGATGGCGGTTGCTTCCCAGATGGCTGTAAACCCTGGCAAGTGGCCTTGACACTCCCAGAGTGTTTTTAAATCAACACACCTAATACTAACAATCAAGCCCCTTCTGCCACTCATTAATGTCCAGGTTGCATGTTTACCAATTATTTGCATATGTTCCAGCAATCTGAAACACTTACTACCACCCTACGCACCCTGGTTTACCTGTTCTCTCCAGTTTATAGTGATATGTACAATAAGGTTTGGTACAGCTTCCATGACCTGCCCCCGCCAAGGCTTAGGAAGGTTTTATTGACTATGACCATATAGTTGCACAGCTCTTGTCAGGTATCATCAACAGAAAAGATCTAGAGTCACTGGACTGTAGAATTAGGGAAGTTAAAGGAAATAAAACCAGGAAAGCAGTAACAATTTTTCATTTCTCACTTTCTGTGTAGAGAGCTGACAGTTTTTCTCACTCCTGGATCAAAAGAGGATAACCAAAGTCCTGCAGCATCCAGAGATCAATGAGGCTGTACTTTGTACCGGTATTTAGGGCTGAGTTTTGAACATCAAATAATCACATAGGTTCAAAAACATCCAGAAACTGAGTAAAAGAAAAGAAACAGACAGTTCATAACACTTGAAGTGATTTCAGATTCTCAGGTGTTGTACTTGATTTCTGAATATGTGGTGTCAGCAATATATAAGAAAACCTCAACTAGCTGAAATCTTACATTAGAAGTACAAAATCAGGGATACATTGGAATGGTTAACACAATATATTTCTGATACTATGCCCTCTAAATGAATACTATGATCTATAAAACTTCTGCCTCAGATGCTCTTTGATAATCTTTTTTCCACTCCAGTCTCTTTAAAATACTATATATCTTTTCATCAGATCCTATATAAGGATATATAGCTTTTCAAACTCTGAACTGGGACTCCACAAGTCTTGAAAGCTATTCACAGTATAGTAGCATGCTTCCTTCTCATGCCTCTTTGCTCCCTCTGCAAAGTAGAGTGGTGCATCCCAATATATTTCTAGAACTAGTGAATTATGTAAGGTACAGCCAGTTGTGCAATATATTCTATGGTCACCCAGTGTATGTACCTGTGAATACCATACCACTGACTGATCTCAGTTTCTATCCCTGAGTAGGGCAGACTCCATAAGCAGAAAATTATTTGAGGTGCCCATGAAACATTTTTGCCATCCAAACTTCAAAGTCTGCCATGGTCATTCTACCAGTCCATCTGATTCATCTTTACTTCCTAGAAATTCACTTCCACTTTGTGGTAAATTCTTGTACTGATTTCTGGCTCCTCCATGAAGTATAATTTTTTTCTTTCAGGGAAAGAAACAAGATTTAGCATAAGCACCTGTGGAATCAAGATATGTTTTTATTATTTACTTTTTTCCCACTGCATACTTTTCTTCTAAAAATAATTCCGCAACAATACATGGAAGAACTGGAAAATCACCTGTGAGAGCCTCAGAAAAGCTGAGTAAGGGCCAGTGTAACATGAGTGGACATGTGCTGATGGTATTTTCAATATGTGTCTATGTACCACATTTTATAGTATCAATTTCCTTCTAGACTCCCTAAATCCTACAAAAATTCTTTCAATAACCTTATAAATGAAACAGAAGAGTTTACTAGTAACACAGTACTGTTCAGGATACTTTAAGCTATCATTGATTAAGGATCTGGAGAAAGAGTTAGCAATACCAAATGATGAAGTATTAAAAGGGCAGATGAAAATCAGTCTTGATAAATGTTAAATAGTATATAGTGAGGAGTATGAATCTACTCATATACATATATATACATACAGCTGTGGGCTTTCAATTATATATTTCAATGCAGAAAAGTAATCTTGGAGTCTTTGTGGATCATTCTCTGGGAACACCAACTCAGTGTTCAGTGGCACCAAAACCAGAAGTAGAACATAAAGAAATACTTGGAAAGGAATAGAGGACAAACCAGCAAGCATTACACTAATCCATCATGCATAAAACCACAAAGAACTTACATTTGACATTGCTCACAATGTTGGGCACTCAATATGGGTAATTATATAGCAGAACAAGGACCAGCACAGATAAGGATGATCAGAGATCCAGAATCCCATATGGGATGAGATTGAATATTCTTGGATTCTACAGTATGAGGGAACAAAAACAAAACAAAACAAAACCAGACAGAAGCTGAATGGATATATAAAACATTCAGAGATGCCAATAACATGAGTGGAGAAAAGTTGTTTACTATTTCTAATAAAACAGAGGAACTAGGGGAGTCCCAATACAAGAATCAGGCAGAAGTCTTAAAAACAAAAAAACCAACATTCATTTGAAAAACTGCATAGTTATTTTTTGTAGAACATACAGAATAATGCACAGAATTCATTACCACTGTGTGTTGCAGATGCCAAAGGTGTGCATGTTGTCAAAAACAAAAGGACACATCATTGTTGCAAATTCTGGTTCAGCAAGTCCCTGACCTGATCCTCACAAGTAAAGAGGCCATTCTGAATGAAAGAGCAAGTTATACTTACTTTGGTTTATTATTAATTTCCTCAGCATTTGCTACTGTTACTGCCAGGGACAGAACAATGAGAGTGGCTTTTGACACCTTTGCCAATTTTGCAATTGTCAGTGTTAATCCTTTAATATTTTTCATTCACTTTGTCCTTCTTAAGCATATTTCATTTTATATTTATGGGCCTAATTCGAGGCTGGTGAATAGTAGACCCACCTTTCTCCTTTTGCATTGCAGAAAACAATTCTCTTTCTCAGATCTACGTTTATACCACACAAAGTGATGGGAACAGCTCAGATTCCTAAATGTTTCTTACATTACATACAGCCCCCTGATAATGCTTCTATCAGAGAGGATCTCCATTCTTTATGACCATGTTTGAAACAGAGCAAAATGATGCCAGGTGCCCCAAGACCTGAGAGTTCATCTTCACAGAAGCATTTTCCAGCTTCATCACTTACGAAGCTAGCCAAGACAGGATTATTTCTACAGGGACTGTGCCAGAATATTTGAGATAATATGAATTATGACCCCTTTGTTCCAGGGTGTAGCAATTAGGAGTTTGGAGTTCAAGTTGGAATAGTCTGAAAAGTGATCCTAATTTTCTGGCTTTGCAGAGCAGCCTATTGAAAAAATAGAATGGCTTCCTCATGAGTCAGAATGTTACTTACTTTTATATATTTAAGGATACTGATAACCAGTTCAGTCAAAACACAGCCAAAGATTTTGCTGCTATTAGAGATGACAGATACCTGCCGGGCAGCTTTTTTTTCATTTGAACTTCCTAAGTTCTACTTGCTTTCAGTTAAAAATAACTTTCAGTT